>NC_042960.1:55687766-55835564 GCF_901001165.1 Salmo trutta | reverse complement strand
TAGAGATTACAGTGTGTTTACAATGGAATCTCAGGTGACAGGATAGAGAAAGTGTTACAGTCTGAACTGTCTGCATGGCTGTACACCACACACACACACACACACACCACACCACTCTTATCCAGAGTGACTTACAGGAGCAATTATGGTTAAGTGCCCTGCTCAAGAGCACACTCAGGGATTCAAACCAGCAACCTTTTGATTACTGGCCCAACGCTCTAACCGCTAGGCTACCTGCCACCCCAGGCCACTCACACACCCTCACATTTTAGCACATCGGCTGGGGCAGATAGATAACGAGACAAATTAATCTCCTCCTCCTGCCTGGTGAGGGTCCAATCTCACAGTAACAGTTAGAATTCCTGTCACTACAATTAGCCTAAGTAATATCAATACTAACTACAAAAAATATAAAAATATCAACGCAACATGTAAAGTGTTGTTCCCATGTTTTATGAGATGAAATAACAAATTCCAGAAATATTCCATACGCACAAAAGCAAATTTCTCTCAAGTTCTGTGCACAAATGTGTGTATATTCCTGTTAATGAGCATTTCTCTTTTGGCCAAGATAATCCATCCACCTGACAGGTATGGCATATCAAGAAGCTGATTAAACAGCTTGATCATTACACAGGTGCACCTTGTGCTGGGGCCAATAAAAGGCCACTTTAAAAATGTACAGTTTTGTCACACAACCACATGCCACAGACGTCTCAAGTTTAAAGGGAGCGTGCAATTGGCATGCTGACACAAGAAATATCTGTTGCCAGAGAATTGAATGTTAATTTCTCAAACCATAAATTGCCTCCAACGAATGTCGTTTTAGAGAATAAAGTAGTACGTCCAAACGGCCTCACAACCACAGACCACGTGTAACCACGCAAGCCCAGGACCTCCACATCCGGCTTCTTCACATATGGGATCGTCTGAGGGAGTGCTGAGGACTATTTATGTCTGTAATTAAAGCCCTTTTGTGGGGAAAAACTCATTCTGATTGCCTGGGCCTGGCTCCTCAGTGGGTTGCCTGGCTGCCAAGTGGGTGGGCCTATGCCTACCCAGGCCCACCCATGGCTGCAGCCTGCCCAGTCAAGTGAAACTCCATAGATTGGGCATAATGAATTTATTTCAATGGACTGATTTCATTATATGAACTGTAAATCAGTAAAATGTTAAATTGTTGCATTATATTGTTAGTACAGTATAATGCTATATCATTGATAATAATAATGATTGTCTAATGTGATATTGTGTGTCATTTCCTTATTTTTTCTGGATTATATTTGTTTATTATTTATTTTTTACTTTTACTTTTTTTATTACTAGGTATACTGCCACTGTTGGAGCTAGAAACACAAGCATTCACGCACCTGCAAAACATCTGCAAATCTGTGTACGCACCAATAACTTTGATTTGATTTTGAGGTTCTTTGAGACAAATAGAGGAGAGAGAGGACACACCCACCAATTGTATTATTGGCAGGTAGGCTTTGAGCTGCTGGTTAATCCTGAACCCAATAAGAACAGACACGCGCACCACACACACACACACACCAACACACCACATACCACCCACACATTAGTGGATAAGAGAGTTTTACACTAACCCATTGACTAGGTCAGATACATACAGTCATATAGGCAAACACATAGCACAACACTGCCATCACGATGCCTGGGCAGTTGGCAGACGCCTTGGTTGTGATCACACAATGTATGAGGCACAACATCTCTTGTTATTTCTCTCACACACAGCCTTAGGCTTATTCTATTTGCAGCTCTTCTCAGAATATCAGAAACTCTCATGATCAGATATGGAGCCACGCTTATAAAAGAGAGATGAATAGAAAAGATGGTCAACACCTCTTTTTTCCTCTCTCACCACCTCACCTTTAACCACCAGCAGAGGGCAGGAGAGAGTTGTTTCTTTGAGCCGTCACCATCACTGGCATCCTCTGTGAGTGACTGTTTATACAGAATGACATGCCCTAATGCCTCTATCTTCCCTCGATGGCCTGGCTTGCCCGGCCCTGGCTGCCCGGCCCTGGCTGCCCGGCCCTGGCTGCCCGGCCCTGGCTGCCCGGCCCTGGCTGCCCGGTGCCCGGCCCTGGCTGGAACTGGACTGCAGCTCAGATATGTTATGAGAGGAACACTGATTGAATGTAGGTTAACCCTCCAGTACAACATCTTATTTACCCATGTATGATGATCCTTGCGTCTCATCACTCCAGTAGTTTTACAGGACCAGAAGCCTGTCTGATCTTACTAAGCAGCAACTACACTACATCAAAACATTTTTTCAAAATCCACCACCAAATCCTGAGGAGAACATGGTGCCAGTGCCAGTCCTAATCATTAGGCCTTAATGTGGATTAATGGATAGGCTAGCCGCTGGTTCTACCAAATATGGGTCATCCTTGTTTTGTGGATTGGCAGTAATCTGTGGATCCTAATCATCAGCAACCAAAATGGGTTAGTCTACTTACCCACAGTTAACCATCATTAACATTGAGTATAAAGATATAGAAGCTGAAGAACCCCTGTTAAAACGCTCAAAATAATCATGTCTAAATCAACTCAACATCACTTCAAGCCCAGTGTAGACGAAGGGGATCCTCTTCTGGACTCTACACATGAATACCCATAGCCCTACCTAAAACACTCCTGGTGCAGTTCCACAATCCACATTCAATTAGCCTCCATTTAATCAGTACTACTCCTTCACTGTGTCCTACCTGAGGAGAACCTTCAGGAAGAGCATATCACACACTGAGACCTTATCATCAATATGATGTCGCCTTATCAAATTCAAATAAACCATTCTCCCTGTGAGAGACATCTTAGCTATTCTGTCCACTGCATATACCAACACAGAGGATTCCTCCATATTAGTAGATTGCTTTCATATAGCCTACCCAACGTTATACAGTCATGTGTGAGCTAAACGGTAATAACAAACTGATCTAGATATCATGACACAGCCTGCATTGGCCTATGGTTTAGCTGCTTTTATATTACAACTGTAATATTTGACAGAAGCACCTCAGAACATCTTATTGTCTTGAAAGTGTCTGTTGACAACCAGAGTAGGCTACTTAATGTAATCTCATGCTACCATAACAAGCCCAGAAGTGAGTGGGTGTGTGAGGATTATGGGCTTGGCTTTAGCCTCATGCTCCTGACTGTGAATTCAACACAGCCTTTAGATGGCGCTGCAGTGGATAGCTATTTTATTTGTTTTTGGACATGAGAACAGCGATCACTAACCTTGATTTTGATAATACTTTCTATTTCAACGAGTTGGCAGCTCTGGACGTTCTGCTTACTCCGGGCCAGGTCCCAATCCCCAAGACTCTAAATTATAAGCGACGGCTCAAAAGAGGCATATGAGCCGGCATCCTGACAAGACTACGTTGGCGAGCCAATAATCCGCCTCTACCCTCCGTTCAATGGCGAACGTACAGTCACTAGAGAACAAACTGGACAAGCTCCGTTTGAGACAATCCTATCAACGGGACCTGAAGAACTGTAATATTCTATGTTTCTCGGGGTCGTGGCTGAACAAGGACATGGATAATACACATCTAGCTGGTTTTTCCATGCATCGTCTAAACTGGACGGCAGGACGGCAGCCTCGGTTAAGACAAAGCGGGGAGGAATGTGTTAAAACAGCTGGTGCACGATCTCTAATGTTAAGGAAGTCTTGAGTTTTTGCTTGCTTAAATTAGAATACCTCATAATAAGCTGCAGACCATACTATTACCAAGAGAGTTTTCATATACATTTTTTTACCATCACAAACCGATGCTGGCCGGTGATTTTAACGCAGGGAAACTAAAGTAAGTTTACCAGCATGTCACCTGTGCAACTACAGCCAACAAAACTCTGAGCTAAAGGCAAGAGCTGCTGCTATCAAGAGAAGGGACACTAATATGGATGCTTATAAGAAATCCCACTACAAAACTCCGAAAACAGGCAAAGCGTCAATACAGGACTAAGATCGAATCCTACTACCCCGGCTCTGATGCTCGTTAGATGTGGCATGGCTTGCAAACTATCACGGATTAAAATGGAAATCCAGAAGCGAGCTGGCCAGTGATGCGAGCCTACCAGATTAGCTAAATGCTTTATATTCTGGCTTCGAGGCAAGCAACACTGAACCATGCATGAGGGCACTAGCTGTTATGGATGACTGTGTGAGTAAGACCTTTAAATCGGTTAACATTCACAAGGCCGCAGGGATAGACGGATTACCAGGACGCATACACAGAGCATGCGCTGACCAGCTGGCAAGTGTCTTCACTGACATTTTCAGCTTCTCTCTGACCCAGTCTGTAATACCTACATTTTTCAAGCAGACCACCAAAGTCCCTGTGCCCAAGAACGCCAAGATCGCCCCGTAGCACTCACATCTGTAGCCATGAAATGCTTTGAAAGACTGCTCATGGCTCAATCAACAACATCATGCCAGACACCCTGGATCCACTCCAATTCGCATACCGCCCCAACAGACCCACAGATGACGCAATCTCTATTGCACTCCACACTGCCCTCTCCCACCTGGACAAGAGGAACACCTATGTGAGAATGCTGTTCATTGACTACAGCTCAGTGTTCAACACCATAGTGCCCTCCAAGCTCATCACTAAGCTCAGGATCCTGGGACTGAACACTTCCTCCTGCAACTCGGTCCTGGACTTCCTGATAGGCCGCCCCCAGGTGATGTGGGTAGGCAACAACACATCCTCCATGCTGACCCTCAACACGGGGGCCCCTCAGGGGTGCGTTCACCCATGATCATTAAGTTTGCTGACGATAAGACAGTGGTAGGCCTGATCACTGACGATGATGAGACAGCCTATAAGGAGGAGGTCAGTGACCTCGGAGTGTGGTGCTAGAACAACAACCTCTACCTCACTGTCAGTAAGACAAAGGAGCTGATTGTGGACTACAGGAAACGGAGGGACGAGCACGCTCCCATCCACATCGACGGGGCTGTAGTGGAGTGGGTCGAGAGCTTCAAGTTCCTTGGTGTCCAAATCAATAAGGAATTATCATGCTCCACACTAGAGGTCGACCGATTAATTAGGGCCAATTTCAAGTTTTCATAACAATCGGTAATCTGCATTTTTGGACGCCGATTATGGCCGATTACATTACAATCCGCGAGGAGACTGCGTGGCAGGCTGACCACCTGTTACGCGAGTGCAGCAAGTAACCAAGGTAAGTTGCTAGCTAGCATTAAACTTATCTTATAAAAAACAGTCAATCTTAACATAATAACTAGTTAACTACACATGGTTGGTGATATTACTAGTTTAACTAGTTTGTCCTGCGTTGCATATAATCAATGCGGTGCTTGTTAATTTATCATCAAATCACAGTCTACTTTGCCAAATGGGTGATGATTTAACAAAAGCGCATTCGCGAAAAAATGCACAATCGTTGCACCAATGTATCTAACTATAAACATCAATGCCTTTCTTAAAATCAATACACAACAACATTTTTTAAACCTGCATATTTAGAAATTCATGTTAGCAGGCAATATTAACTAGGGAAATTGTGTCACTTCTTTTGCGTTCCAGTGCAAGCAGAGTCTGGGTATATGCAGCAGTTTGGGCCGCCTGGCTCGTTGAGAACTGTGTGAAGACCATTTCTTCCTAACAAAGACCGTAATTCATTTGCCATAATTTTACATAATTATGACATAACATTGAAGGTTGTGCAATGTAACAGTAATATTTAGACTTAGGGATGCCACCCGTTCGATAAAATACGGAATGGTTCCGTATTTCACTGAAAGAATAAATGTTTGTTTTCGAAATGATAGTTTCCGGATTTGACCATATTAATGACCTAAGGCTCGTATTTCTGTGTGTTTATTATATTATAATTAAGTCTATGATTTGATATTTGATAGAGCAGTCTGACTAAGCGGTTGTAGGCATCAGCAGGCTTGTAATCATTCATTCAAACAGCACTTCCTGCGTTTTCCAGCAGCTCTTCGCAATGCTTGAAGTACAGCGCTGTTTATGACTTCAACTCCCGAGATTAGGCTGGCAATATTATAGTGCCTATAAGAACATCCAATAGTCAAAGGTATAGGAAATACAAATGGTATAGAGAGAAATAGTCCTATAATTCCTATAATAACTACAACCTAAAACTTCTTAACTGGGAATATTAAAGATTCATGTTAAAAGGAACCACCAGCTTTCACATGTTCTGAGCAAGGAACTTAAATGTTAGCTTTTTTACATGGCACATATTGCACTTTTACTTTCTTCTCCAACACTTTGTGTTTGCATTATTTAAACCAAATTGAACATGTTTCATACATTTTTTGAGACTAAATTGATTTTATTTATATATTATATTAAGTTAAAATAAAAGTGTTCATTCAGTACTGTTGTAATTGTCATTATTACAAATATATATATAAAAATCGGCCGATTAATTCGTATCGGATTTTTTTTGGCCCTCCAATAATCAGTATCGGCGTTGAAAAATCATAAATCGGTCAACCTCTAGTCCACACACACCAAGACAGTCGTGAAGAAGGCACAACAACACCTCCTCCCCCTCAGGAGTCTGAAAATATTTGGCATGGGCCCTCAGATCCTCAATGTTCTACAGCTGTACCATTGAAAGCATCTTGACTGGCTGCATCACTAGTTGGTAAGTCAACTGCTTGGGTTCTGACCACAAGGCGCTATAGAGGGTAGTGTGTACTGCCTAGTACATCACATGGGCCAACTACTCTGCTGAGCTGTGGATATCAGATCCATTCAGCCAGGCCACAGTATTGACGAAGCAGCATTGGCTGAGCAAATCTGTCCAGCAGGGATCGAACTCCTGAGCCTCCCCCTCTTGCTCACTCACACTCCAATCCACTTCCCTTTGACACACTCTCAGTCCATACATCTCTGACTAGGGACATATACTGATAAGGCCTATATGGCACAGCCCTCATCGCTAGCAATGTGAATTGACAATCTACACAAACAAACTGTAAACAAGTGCACATAAGCTTCAGGTCACTGATGTCCAGTCAGCAGAACCAACCAACAAGGTATGGTCCGCTGTATTGGCTCTTCACCATCACTAAGTGATCCTCTCTGGGAATCAATTAAATTAATGAATTAACCTAAGTCAGCGGTTGTGCTGAGGTCTGCTCAGACAACGTTGAAGCCTGTACCTAGTCCTCTGACTTCCATAGAAGAACCACCACAACGTAGTCAGGTACCATGGTCCTCTGTAGCTCAGTTAGTAGAGCATCGCTCTAGCAATGGCAGGATAGTGGGTTCGATTTCTGGGACCAAATGTATGAGAGTAGGTTGCTTTGGATAAAAGTGTCTGCTAAATGGCATATTATATTATTATTATTATTATATATACCTATTTATAACTTTGACTTAACTCCAAGAGTGGGAGTTGTAAGCTGCAGCAATATTATTCAGCTACCGGCAAAAAGCCATTTGTCTGAATTCCAGAGAACATTACGCTACCTGGCTGCCTCACTCCACTGCACCACACACAGTCCTGTTCTCTAGCCTGCTCCAATCTTCCATCAGCTGGCGAAACACAAGACAAAAATCAATGCTGTTGATGTAGCAACATCAATCAGACTGCATTGGGCTCATACAGGGATCTACATTACAGCAGTACACAAGGAGGGAGCAGAATTATACGACACACACTGTTAGCACTGAGGCTGGGATATTTATAGGAGTCAGGAGTTATGATACAGTATCACTAACAACACCAACTCTGTGATACACAGAATTATGGCAATGTCATTGAAGCTCTAGCGCATGGGTACTCAAGCACTATTTGAGAAGGTCCGGTCACACACAGTTTATACAGTGCATTAGGAAAGTATGCAGACCCTTTGACTTTTTCCACATTTTCTTACGTTACAGCCTTATTCTAAAATTGATTAAATTGTTTTTTTCTCTCTCCTCAATTTACACACAATACCCCATAATGACAAAGCAAAAAACAGGTTTTTAGAAATGTTTGCAAATGTATTTAAAAAAACTGAAATATAACATTTACATAAGTATTCAGACCCTTTACTCAGTACTTTGTTGAAGTACTTTTGGTAGCGATTACAGTCTCAAGGTCCTCTAGGGTCTGACCCTACAAACTTGGCACACCTGTATTTGGGGAGTTTCTCCCATTTTTCTCTGCAGATCCTTTCAAGCTCTGTCAGGTTGGAAGGGGAGTGTCGCTGCACAGCTATTTTCAGGTCTCTCCAGAGATGTTCGTTCTGGTTCAAGTCCGGGCTTTGGCTGGGCCACTCAAGGACATTCAGCGACTTGTCACGTAGCCACTCCTGCGTTGTCTTGGCTGTGTGCTTAGGGTCATTGTTCTGTTGGAAGGTGAACCTTCGCCCCAGTCTGAGGTCCTGAGCGGTCTAGAGCAGGTTTTCATTAAGGATCTCTCTGTACTTTGCTCCATTCATCATTTCTCGATCCTGACTAGTCTCCCAGTCCCTGTGCTGAAAAACATCCCCACAGCATGATTCTGACACCACTATGCCAGGTTTCCTCCAGACATGACGAATGGCATTTAGGCCAAAGAGTTCAATCTTGGTTTCATCAGACCAGAGAATCTTGTTTCTCATGGTCTGAGAGTCTTTAGGTGCCTTTTGGAAACCTCCAAGCAGGTTGTCATGTGCCTTTTACTGAGGAGTGGCTTCCGTCTGGCCACTCTACCATAAAGGCCTGATTGGTGGAGAGCTGCAGAGATGGTTGTCCTTCTGGAAGGTTCTCCCATCTCCACAGAAGAACTCTGGAGCTCTGTCAGAGTGACCATCGGCCCTTCTCCCCCGATTGCTTAGTTTGGCCGGGCGGCCAGCTCAAGGAAGAGTCTTGGTGGTTCCAAACTTCTTTCATTTAAGAATTTGAGGCTACTGTGTTCTTGGAGACCTTCCATTCTGCAGAAATGTTAGAAAAAGGATGTAAACAAACAAAATGTGGAAAAAGTCAAGGGGTCTGAATACTTTACGAATGCAAAGGCTTGGATGAATATTGTAATTTATTGGCATAGTAACAAACCATCAACACACAACCCCAAACTGTTCACACCCCTCTTGTTGGCAGAAAGAAAATGTTGCTGTAATTCTACACATTTGCCATGGGGCGTTTAGAACATTTAGCAGTTTTTAAAGTCAATTGCCTGCATTTCTACCCATTTTGCCATGTCTTATGGGTGTTCATATGATACTGGAGTGACTCAACAAAAAGAAAATGGGGGACCCTTGGTGGTCGAGGCCCCCTGGGCACGTAATCTGGTTATAATAACTGCGATTTTTTAAAGTCGGGACATGTGGTCCGTATTGACCCCGTTTTGGGTCCGGATCCGGACCGCTGTCCGCCAGTTGAGTATGGCTGCTCTAGTGGTTCTGAGTTAATGCTAGCAGAAATCATAAACTCAGAATTGAGATGACTGAGTAATCTCGAACCATTTCTTTAGAGTTAGGGGAGGTTTAGCCATCATTCATCTCAGTGTGTTAACCTACAAATCTATCTGATAATGCATATAAAGTTTAAAAACAAACTACAAACAGGTATACTCATCGTGTAATAATTCTGGCAGCATTGAAGCTAGACATGGAAAGGTTGATCCATGACTCATTCAGGCAGTCGCCCAGGCAGTCATGCCAGGATAAATGTGAGCATGCAGCCTCCTGTATGCCTGTGTGAATGAGTTGGTGATAGGATCACATTACTAGTTACTAACTGACTGTAAACCACTGAATAAATAAGCAACAGTTGGATGAAAAGTGCATGTTGTGATAGAAAGAAGTGGCCAGAATGATGAACAAATCCCTCTATCCCTCCGCCCCCACACACAGTCAATACCTTGTTCATAACATAGACCATAAAACAAATCAAAGATGAAAGATTCTATCAAGTCACAAGTTATGTCTTGTAGAAATAACTGGCTGCCACGGCCTAAAAAACTGCCCCCAGAAACCATTTAAAGGGCAGTGAGCAAACTTAACCTGTCAAGAGGCAGCATGGATGAGACAGATGGAAGAGAGTATGAGGCACTCAGGCCCAATTCAGACTGCATATACTCTATTTCAGAACCATCCCATCTACATAACCTAACACAAATGTACACATGGACATGAAGACTCACACACAGACACACTCTGCACCACGCCCAGCAGCACTCTCCCTGTGTGTGTGTGTGTGTGTGTGTGTGTGTGTGTGTGTGTGTGTGTCCTGTTTCGCTGTAGCTGTTGCTGAGGATCAGTGAAAGGAGCCTCTGATCTTCCCAGCTTTGTTGTGATCTTCCTCTCTCAGGCCCTGTGTTGTTCTGATGGCAGGGTGTGGCCAGGTCGGATGTCAGCCAAATAGGCAGGGGGGGAGGAGGATCGACGGGTGGGCGTAACCCTCCAGGGGCTGGGGGGTGCAAACAGAAGAGAGTTCTCTCCATATGAATGGCGAGGAGGCTGTGATGTGGGTCAATGGTACTACTGCTTTGCTTTGGCCCCCTCTGGTTTCAGATAGGTCTAGATGAGCCTCCTGTCTGTAGCAATAGACAGACATGTAGACATAGTCCTCCTGAGGGGCCTACCCATACACAAAACAACACACACACGTGGGCACACATGATAAGCTTATACGCTCATGCGCACATGCACAAACATGCACACACACAGAAAATGTATGGACAGGAAGGACAACTTGTTGCCTGAGTATTGCTATGATGTCACCTGAGAACATGTCATGCGTTTGTTTGTTGTGGTTTCCACTCCGGCTCAAAGCATGTCTCTACAGAGAGATTGTTCCCAGCAGCAGCCAAGCTTTAACAAAACACACAGTTATGACATTTAAAGGTGGCAAAGGCCAAGATAGAGTGTGATACAGGTTAATTTTTAAGGTCTCTTTCAGAGCAATGTCAATACTCATGAAGTCACACGTGATGTCAATAGACCCAATATGAATCAACTGAAATTGATAGATACATTGTAATAGATCCATAAAAACTAGGGATGCACCGATATGACATTTTTGGCCGATACCGATATCCGATATTTTCCTTGCCCCCCAAAAAACGAATACCGATACCCGATATTTAAAATTTTAGCGGCCTTTTAAGCATTCTAGTACATTTAAATAGTTGAAACACACACACACACACACACACACACACACACACACACACACACACACACACACACACACACACACACACACACACACACACACACACACACACACACACACACACACACACACACACACACACAAAAAAGTACTTTTGTTGGCATTTAAGTCCCCATTACCAGTAAAACATCATCAAAACCTATTTCTTTCACATACTTGCTGTGCTGTTTCGTTGTTCATTTGTTCAGTCGTTTCCTTCTCAACCTGGATTTCATCATACATGTCAAGCAGTGAAGTTTCAGCTCTGTCTGTCCGTGGCCTCTTCTGTCGTGGGTCCTCTTCGTCGGTGCGCACTGTCACTGTGTGCGTTTCCATCTTGTCCAACTGTGTCTAACATTTCACGTAAACCCTGTTTCTTGTCTGCATCGAAGTAGTGGTCCTTGTACATAGCATCGAGCAAGGTGGCGACACAGTAAAGAGGCTCAGAGAGAATGCCACCGAATCGCTTGTTCACAGCCTCTACTAGAGTACTTTTGCAAGTTTTAACCCCACAGTCTGTCAGCAGTTTTGTTGAGCAGGTGTTTCAATGCCATGACCGAGGGTATCACGTCTGCTGCAGTCGCAGGTGATGAGCTTATTTCTCGAGTTAGTTGTTCGTGTGTGAGTGTGTTCATGTTTCAAACATGTTCTCAAATGCCATTGAAATGGCAGCAGCGGTATGAGAACCAGCACATTCTTGAGCATGCAATACAGTTTTCCTCAGTACGAAATCCTCATCGACCCACTGTGCTGTCAGACTCAGCATGCTCATGGGGATGACATCGCTGGTCCAAATGTCAGTCGTGAAGCTAATAGCAGTAACACCCATAGCAAGCAGCTCATGGATGTGCATTTCAACAATACTGTGTAACTCCGGTAGGGCAACATCTGAAACATAGCGCCTACTTGGTACTGTGTACTGGGGCTCGAGGTGCTCGTCCAGTCGGCGAAAGCCAACATCATCCACGACAGAGAACGGTTGATTGTCAAGGGCAATGAAACCATTATCTTGGCGTTAATGGATTTTGCCTTTGAGTTGTCTCGCTGAAATGTTCTTACTCTTTCGAATGACTGATCGACATGAAGTTGTTTAGTTGCTGGAAGTGTGCCCTTAGCATTTTTCTGCTTTTGTTCTAAGTAGTCTCTGAACGTCTGGGGGTGATGCACTTTCAAATGAGTAATTATGTTTGTGGTATTGAAAGATTTCACCCTCTCCCCTCCTCGGGAAATAATAGCAGTACAAATGTTTCATATGGCCTTTTTGTAATCTTCCTTTGAAACTTCAAAATAGATCCACACAGCAGACATTGTGGGCTAGGTTAGGAATGTTGTGTTGCACGTGTAACGCAGTATTTGTAATGGCGTCATTACCTCATCTACCTACGTTACATAGCTATGACATCGGTTTTGCACATCGGTGTTAAACTAGACATCGGGCCGATGCTGGCATTTTTAGCTATTATCGGCTGATTCCGATATGCTTACCAATATATCGTGCATCTCTAATTATAACAGCATGATAACAAGATACATTTCTAACATCATTCAATTAATGGCAAGAAGAAGAAGAAAAGAAACTGTGCTTCAATACATTTCTATTTGACATGTTTGTGAGTGACGTGTGGATTCATTTGGTGAATGTTTTCTGAAGCAACAGCGATTCCAGCCCCCTCCACAGCACACCTGTGTGGGCAGAACCTTGGTATGGAGTCACCGAATTGTGGCCAGTGACTACACCGGTGACTTTGGTCCAACTGCATTGTGCCATGAAGTCTGCTCCTCTCTCTCCAGACCAATTCGTATGCACTTTACAGGGCCAATGTGCCGCCGTGCGCATACCAACTACTGCACTTCGTCATAACCGGCTCACGCACCATGCAATAGACAGCACTCACACACCCAAACCTACATTTGCACCAGATCTATCTCACTCTAGTAGAAGTCCTTCATCTACACAAACACTCACACTCTGTTAGGCTACATCACCAACAGCCATCTAGCAGCCACAGACCCCAGTGTGACTCACAAATAGTGCCTTTAAACCGATGAAAGTAGCTAGTTTATTCATTTGGGATGCTTATCTGTCTCTGTGCTGTCATTACTGCAATGAGGCCGAGGATGCCTGTCACATCAGTCAGATCTCTTTTACAACCCCCAACCAAGGCTCAGGGTTTCAGTCTCAGTTGCAGCTGAAGTAACCTACTGCACAAAAAAAATGCTGGGTTGTTTGGTTCACCCAACTGCTGGGTTGCAGGCATTGGGTCACTTAGTTGGGCTGTTTTATTTAAAAAGAGCAAGGTTGGGTTGTTGATGGTGGGTTATTGGTGCTGGGTTATGGAGATATGACCAGATCCTATAGCTGTATATCAAATCAGCAATCTGTTCTAGCTCAGTCCCCAAAAAGGACTGGTTCCGAGCCCTGCACACGCACGTGCTCAAAGGGCGAACACGTGTGCATAAACGCTGCGCAAATGGAGCCTGTCATTACAGCCATAAACGGTGATGCATTTATATTCAAAACACAAGATACCGAAATAAACTGTGTTTTACACCTGCATTTTGAGCTGAAAGTCATTCATGTTAGCAGTCAATATCAACTAGGGATAGCATGTCACATTGTCACTCCTCTGGAGTCCAGAGCAAGCAGGATCATATGGCCTACCGGTACGCAGCAAAGGCTGCAGGATCGGATGGAAAGCATGATCTGTCCGTCACCTTTTTCTTCCTCACAAATATCATAATTCATTTACCTGAAAGTTACATCTTCATCCCGTAAGTATTGAAGGTAGTGTGATGTTACAGCTATCTTTAGACATATAACCAGTACCCACCACTAAGGTATATAAATGTAACCCACCCAAACTAGGCCTAGCTGAAATATGTAAATGATCAATGATCAATGTTGCAACCTGGTCTCAGAGCATTTCGTATTAATCTGTATGTAAAACCAAAACACACCATTTAGTATGACATGTTATGAATTACAATTCGTATTTATGTTACAAATTGCAACACGTACAATATGTTACGAATTTGCAAAATGTACAATATGTCACGAATTTGCTAAATATATGATATGTTACGAATTCTAGCTAGGTGGCTAGGTTAGCTAGGCTAGGTCTTAGGTTTAGAGTTATGGTTAAGTTAAGGAGTTAGGTTAAAGGGTGGTTATGGTTAGCTAGGGTTAGCTAAAAGGATAAGGTTAGGGTTGAGGGAAGGGTTAGCTAACATGCTAAGTAGTTGAAAAGTTGCTAATTAGCTAAAATGCTAAAGTTGTCCGTAATGAGAGTCGAACTCAAAATCTTTGGGTTGCTAGACGTGCTAATGTTGTCCATTTTGAGATTCTAAATCACAACCTTTGGCTTGCTAGATGTTCGTGTGATATGCTCACCCACCCCGACCAACCACCCTACTTTCGTTTTTGCCTTAAGTAACCATCTGTCTTATTTAACCATACCAAACGTAACACATCATACTAATTTGAGTGTCCCGGATGTACGTTTACTATGTTAAGTCTAGTCTATGATTCCAGGCTGATTGTTGTAGCAAAGATGCGTCTGTAGCAGATTGCTAAACTGTACTTTATATGGATAATATCAATTTAGGTAGGCTACTCTATTTTTGACATGCGAAATTGTAGAAAATTAAACAAGCGTTTTCTGGTCACTAATCTGGATATGTGCGCCCACCTTTGAGCACCATTGCTGATGACTGGTAAACAGTCAAGACCCGCAACTGTTTGGTTCAAAAGCACAGATTAGATGTTTTTTTAAACAAGAATTTGGTGCAGTGCCGTGGGCTTATGTTAGTGACTAGATCGAATAAGCAAAGGTATAAATATAAAATACAAATGGTAGGCTATTCTCTACATAGCCTATTAAAAAATGTATGAATTGTTTATATTTTTCCCATTGTTTCACACTCGCAACCCCACAAAACCTTCTCCTTGAAGGGGTTTGATTAATCTGTGTAGGCGTGTTTTGCATCAGCTGAAAGTTTATTGCGTTCAATTGGGAACCGGGCTGGATCCCAGGCGTGAGCCAGGCGCCCAGTTCAAAGCCCACAGCGAAGTCGGTTCTAAACAAAAGTGACGTAATTAATCACGTGTAGTAATTACTAGGATTCTGTGTTTTCCCATGCAAAAGGGATTGCTTTTGATAAAAACGCCTTATCTGCCTTCTCAATGAAAACAAGTTAGAAAATTAAAACATGTATTTTATGGAAAAGATGCACCATGCTGCTTTGTCGACAAAATGACAGAGTTGTGCAGATTACTGTTCGATTTGAGAAGGTCACGCCTCCCTTCTCCGCTTTCGCCCGATTGTTTCAAGTCATCAGACTCAAGTCAAAGTCGAGTCCCGAGTATTGAAGCTCCGAGTCAAAGTCAAGTGATTTTATTTTCTATCTTGAAGAGTCTCAAGTCATCAAATGTGTGACTCGAGTCAGACTTGAGTCCAAGTCAGACTCTAGTCAACACCTCTGGTAATAAATAATCTTTATATTCTAGAAGAATGTGTACAATGCTAAACATTTTAAAGAAAATGTTGATTTGCAGTATGTAAATGTAACATGATGAACAAGAATTACATTTACTCTCACAGGTTGTCAATAAGAGCTTTCTGAAAGCCACACCCCTGATAAGCCACGCCTCCTGAAAAATAACCTAAGGATTACATTCAAAAAGACCTAGCTGCTATGTCAACCAGCATGAAAGTAAAAAAATATCCAACTGATGGTTAAATTAACCCATGTTTGGGTAATCCCAACAACCCAACGTGTTTTCACAGAAAGAGTCAGTCATTGCCGATTTATTAGGCCAACGATATACAACTCCAGCATGCAATTCATATCCTCCTTGGATAAAAAGCCATTCCAGGCACAAGATATCCATCGACCTATCCATACACAAGGGGGCCCGAGGAACGTTGCCAATGGCAACTTCAGACACCACACAGTTGGAGCGCCCAGACGAGCTGGACCAGAGTTCCCGTTTCCGTACCAGCACCTGCACCACCGCCCTCGCAATATGCCTGCCTATGTGTGCGTTTTGCCATACGTGCCCAAAACAGACTCTCCCCCGTATGTTGCCTTCGCACCGCCAACAATGACAGCTTAGCTGGCTGACGTTCTATGGAAAGCCTAATAACCGCTGTCACGACCTGACACAAGAGACATAACAAACGAGCACAGCACCTCCAAATACCACTTCCACTCCATTCCGAACACCGCCCTCCTTACCTCCTTCCGTGGGCTGCTTTGTCTTTTTTCCCTTTGGGCCTTCTCTTTCGGGCCTGGATAGCCATCACTAGAAGAGATTCGATTCATGTAGAGGTAGGACCGACGTCCGAGCACCGAGAAGGGACAGAGAGAAAGAACAACACATCAGTCTCGAGCTATAGCTGGCCGGTCCAAGCATCCTTAACCAAAAAGGTTGGAAACCCCCGCACGCGCGTAATTTCACCACCTCTTATCAAAAGCTGTCCCGTAGTCGGAATATTTGAAAAATATAAAATATTTCCATACCTTTCCTGGAGCTCATGATGTTTTCCTCCTTCCCTTCAGCAGCAGCGGCAGCTCAACGGCAGAAGCCGAGATCTCACGCTCTCTCGTCTCCAGCCTCCTCTCTGGAGAACGCGCACTCCCTCTGTCGTTTGGAGGAGGAGGCGCGCTCAGGCACTTGAGCTATATGCTACGTGGCCGCGCACAACTGTCACAATTGAGGTTAGCGCGAAAAGGACCGCTTAAATTGAAAGAACCAAAACCAGAAAGACTGAGTCCCTCCGGTCAACATTAGATTATCCCCATTTTATTAATGTCTCTGATGTCTTGAACATTAAAATATTTCCCCTGCCTGCTTCCCTATTTATCCCCACGTCAAAGCACTATTAGCTCAGTAGGCCTCTTATCTAGAACCTAAAATAGTTATTCCGCTGTCCCCATAGGAAAACCCTTTGAAGAACCCTTTTTGGGTTCCATGTAAAACCCTTTCCACATAGTGTTCTACATGGAACAAAAGGATTCTAACTGGAACCAAAAAGGGTACAGCCGAAGAACCCTTTTGGAACCCTTTTTTCTAAGAGTGTAGGCTAACTGGGGCGTATCATGAGCAAGGGGAACCCTGAATAACACAGAGCCTCCTGCTGAATTATCCACCCTATTTTATATTTTTTTGCAAGACATGTTATTGACATGCTGGATCTGGCAAAGTTTCCTTCTTTTAGGATTTCATCCAATGTTGAGAGCTGTTTAGGATTCTGGGGAATGACTAGGCCATCTCAAATGGGCCCAGAATAGGCTTAGCTGGTTAGGTCAATGGGTTTCAAAAAGTATCTGCAATTTAGTTATCTGTTGCGTCAACCCATCAATCCATAGCTGGTGGGTCATATTATGGCAAACATAATCCGTTATTAACTCACCCTGGATCACATATATAACTTTCTCTGACCCAGAACAACAATTATTCTACAAATTGGCCTATTTCTCTCTTTTTTTATAGACATGTCCTTCAGCCAATGAGTGTTTGATATGGGCGGGTTTCAAGACATGACTATTTCCGAATTCGAACACACACACACACACACACGTGTGTAGGTAAACTGGGGTACTTTGCTGTGGTACTCTACTGAACAAGCAGGTAAATCAAAATTCAAAGTTAAATAACAGTTTATGTCAGTATTTTATTTGGCATTCATGTAACGATGCATAGCTTTTCCCTGGCTAAGCATGTGTTGGCGCCTTTAGCTAGTCATGTTACGACTTAGCATATTGTTATGTGCTAATATCTATCGTTAGCTAGCTAGCAACCAAGCTACCTAGTCAGTTGACGATGCCATCAGAAAGATGTGAAATTAAACGTCTCCTAACCATCTGCCATTTAGTTGCAATTCGACAGTTGAATGGAACTGTACCAACAATGTCTTTACATCCTTGCCACAGGGTGAAAAGTTGTTGTTACACTGTTTCAGCAAGGAAAAATAAATCCCGCTATCTAGCACAGAGTACTTACTGTCTGATTATAGCCAACCAGAATAATTATCATGTTATGTTTACATTGATACTAACAAGTTACACTGAACAAAAGTAAACGCAACATGCAACAATTTCAAATATTTTACTGAGTTACAGTTTATGTAAGGAAATCAGTCAATTAGGCCCTAATCTATGGATTCCACATGACTGCGAATACAGATATGCATTTGTGGGTTATTGATAACGTTACCTGGGGGAAAAAAGGTAGGAGCGTGGATCAGAAAACCAGTCAGTAGCTTGTGTGACCACCATTTGCCTCATGCAGCGCCACACATACATGCAATTAACGCGATTAGGTTTTATTTATCGTTTGACAGTCCTAATAAATACTATTTCAAAGGTTGCACTATATAAGTCTCAATTCTCTTTTTTTCTCCGTCAGCCACAGTTTGGAGGCTGTGGCATATGTTGTATACTAAAAGTGTCTTGTTTACATCCTTATGTCCATAAAACATTATCTTTGGGTTGCTTTGAGGTACCATACACCCCATTACTGACTTCAACCGTCCCAGTACCAGGCATTTGCCAGATACACAACTTTATCTTTAAGTCTTCCTAACGCAGTAAGTCTGCAGGAGGCCTTTTGGTAGGCTGTCATTGTAAATAGGAATTTGTTGTTAGGTGACTTGCCTAGTTAAAAAATAAAGGTTAAATATATTTTAAGTCACTGTTTGCCACAACGCTCCCAATATGTATGGGGATGTTGACCTATTCATTCACATGTGTTATCTTCTCTTGACCTTCAGCTTGTGTCCTATGGCGGATGCAGAGCCCATGCTGGTCCCTGCCCCTGGGGGGGAGAAAAGGGCCTGCCCTGCCTTGGAGGGTAAGGTGGCCCACAGCACCAAGAGACCCAGAGTCCAAAAGGATGAGAACAACGGAGGAGGACATTCTCACAAGCCAGCCCAGGATGAGGCAGAAGAGACAGAGCCATTGGAAGAGGAGGATGGAGAAGGGGTCGGGTTAGGTTCTGGAGAGGCTTTTGCAGAGATGATGAAGCATGGGCTCACAGAGCTGGATGTGGGGATTCTGAAATTTGTCAGTGAACACAAGGGCTTCTCTGGGATTCTCAAGGAGAGGTTTGTACTGATTCCAGTCATGCTGTAATGTGATCTGAACCATGGCGTGATGTATATGTGTTGCTGTGTGCGTTTCACTATGAGAGAGATAATCTAATACTCTTTATTTAGGTACTCTGATTTTGTGGTACATGAGGTCAACAAAGAAGGCAAGACAGTGTGGTTGGATGATCTCTCGGTTCCTGAGGAGGCTGAGGTGAGCTAACAATGTATCAGTAGAACTATCTTTCGTCTTGCAGTTTAGAGTGAAATATAATCATTGCTGAAGTTAAAGCTTGACTCTGTAGCCCTTTACACTCATACCCGTATACGTGTTGGAAATGGCAGATTTGAGCACTAATAAGCACCTAAATTGGAACGTAGTGGCTGTACAGTAACATGCTGTACGTCACGTCACAGCTATTCCTATGTACTTCAGTGCTGTATGGGTTTTGACTGACAGCTGTTCTGAATTTGAGCACCGCGAACAACAAGAAGTTGACCTCATCCCTCCTGGTAATTGGGTAACTTTATAAAATGGTTTGTTGTCTAAGTAAGAGAAATGCTGTAAATTAAGAGGACTCAATGTATTTTGAAAGATGAGATGTTAAGGATTATAGTTAATACGGCCTTGACAAGCCAAACACCCGTGAGTCCCAGTGTGCTCTTCACATCTCACTTCAAAATTCATGTCATATACAGTGTCAATGTTTATGATTTCTATGTTTGATGTCAACTTACAAGATGAAATGTCGTCATACCCTGGGTAGTTCTGAACACAATGACCATATGTTATATTGTGAAGAAAGCACACGCACCTGAATGCACTCATGACTTCTTCCTAGCTGCACCAAATTGCCTTGTGTGAGATCATATTTTATAACTTAGCTAGTCATGTTGGCAAGAGAACAATCTTTGAATTCATGGCCACCTGCAATTTATAATGGATTTTTTGGATTGCGTAAACAATAATAGTGGTTGTGTTGCAAACAAAACTACAAGTGTGCTTGCTCTAGTTCCTCAGCAGCACAGCTAAGAGAGCTCCAAAAAGTACCTTATATTTGAAGCCTCTTCTTTGAGTCATAAAAGTGCATTGAAATTGCTTAGGGACAACTGTGCACACTTTGGAGAGCTGTGTGTGGCCACCTGGAGACACCAGTTAGTCCTGCTCCCCCAACTGTGGATTCCATCTTTAAACTGTGATGTTGGGTTTGTCTTGGTCTAGGAAGCCAGTGTGGCAGAGCAGCCAGGGTCTGAGGTTTTCACAGAGGAGCAGAAACACGAACTTGAGCAGCTGCAGCTCTTCAAGAACAAAGAGGGCAATGTGTCCATAGAGGTGAATACACTGACTTTCTCCAAACCCATGAATTAAGTCTGAGAATTTAGTAGTAGTTTGTTATCCACCTTGACCAGTGGGTTTATATAACGTTGAATAGTTAATCTGTCTTGAAAGGTGACCAGTTGTTTCTGGTTGAACACAGGTGGCGGATGACACCAAAGAGAAACGGACCCTGGTCCACAAAGCCGTCAAGACCCTGTACCCTGGACTGGAGACCAAGACAGAGGAGCGGGAGGGAAAGAAGTTCATCGTGGCCTACCACGCAGCTGGGCAGAAAGCACTCGCAGGTAGAGAGGAGAGAATGGGAGATGGGTGTAATGGACCTTTTCTGGGTTTGTATCTCTCTGGTTTATTTTCTATCGCAGGGTGAAATCTCTGTAACGTCTGTCATAGAACAGAATCAAGTCGCTCTCAAGTAGAGGTCGACCGATTAATCGGAATGGACGTTTTCATAACAATTGGTAATCGGCATTTTTGGACACCGATCATGGCCGATTACATTGCACTCCACGAAGAGACTGCGTGGCAGGCTGACTACCTGTTATGCGAGTGCAGCAAGGAGCCAAGGTAAGGTGCTAGCTAGCATTTAACGTATCTTATAAGAAACAATCAATGTTAACATAAACTAGTAATATCAACCAGTGATTATCTAGCTTGTCCTGTGTTGCGTATAATCGATGCGGTGCCTGTTAATTTATCATTGAATCACAGCCTACTTTGCCAAACGGGTGATTTAAAAAGTGCATTCGTGTAAAAGGCACTGTCGTTCCACCAATGTGTATCTAACCATAAACATCAACGCCTTTCTTAAAATCAATACACAAGTATATATTTTTAAACCTGCATATTTAGATAATATTGCCTGATAACATGAATTTATTTTAACAAGGGAAATTGTGTCACTTATCTTGCGTTCTGTGCAACAGAGTCAGGGTATATGCATCAGTTTGGGTCGCCTTGCTCGTTGCAAACTATGTGAAGACTTTCTTCCTATCAAATGATGATTTTACAAAAGCGCATTTGTGAAAAAAGCACAATCGTTGCACGAATGTACCTAACCATAAACATTAATGCCTTTCTTAAAATCAATACACAGAAGTATATATTTTTAAACCTGCATATTTAGTTAAAAGAGATTCATGTTAGCAGGCAATATTAAACGAGGGAAATTGTGTCACTTCTCTTGCGTTCGTTGCTCGCAGAGTCAGGGTATATGCAACAGTTTGGGCCGCCTGGCTCGTTGCAAACTAATTTGCCAGAATTGTACGTAATTATGACATAACATTGAAGGTTGTGCAATGTAACAGCAATATTTAGACTTATGGATGCCACCCGTTAGATAAAATACGGAACGGTTCCGTATTTCACTGAAAGATTAAACGTTTTGTTTTGAAACTTATAGTTTCCGGATTTGACCATATTAATGACCTAAGGCTCATATTTTTGTGTGTTATTTTAATTAAGTCTAGGATTTGATATTTGATAGAGCAGTCTGACTGAGCAGTTGTAGGCATCAGCAGGCTTGTAAGCATTCATTCAAACAGCACTTTCCTGCATTTTCCAGCAGCTCTTCGCAATGCTTGAAGCACAGCTCTGTTTATGACTTCAACTCCCGAGATTAGGCTGGCAATATTATAGTGCCTATAAGAACATCCAATAGTCAAAAGTTTATGAAATACAAATGGTATAGTGAGAAATTGTCCTATAATAACTACAACCTAAAACTTCTTAACTGGGAATATTGAAGACTCATGTTAAAAGGAACCACCAGCTTTCATGTTCTGAGCTTAAACGTTAGCTTTTTTATGGCACATATTGCACTTTTACTTTCTTCTCCAACACTTTGTTTTTGCATTATTCAAACCAAATTGAACATGTTTATTTATTTGAGACTAAATAGATTTTGATGTATTCTATTAAGGTAAAATTGAAGTGTTCATTGTTCATTCAGTATTGTTGTAATCGTCAATATTACATATGTGTATGTATATATGTGTGTGTATGTATGTATGTATGTATGTATATATGTGTGTGTAATAATGACTATATATATATCGTCCGATTAATCGGCATCGGCTTCTTTTGGTCCTCCAATAATTATCGGCATTGAAAAATCATAGTCGGTTGACCTCTACTCTCAAGTTTGTCTCTTGCTTCAATAAAGAGTTTACATTTCAGAATGGGACAAGTTATTATTGAATGGTTGGAAAGGGTTGTGCTGCATGCCCTTGTTCAGCTTGGCCTCTTGGCTCTCACTGCATGTGGTTCTCTCTGAGCCCAGTAGCTACTGCCTAGTTATGGGATAAAATGCAGGCTGCATGAATGAACAGGTGCATGTTCAAGGTCAACACAACAAACCTGCATGATGATATGAAGATCCTGACCAGGCCTGTGGCCTGTGAGAGAGCACATGGATCTTGACTTTATCCAAGTTTCTGTGAACTTTTAGGCCCAACAAATCAGTAGAATCTCCTCGACTGGCCTATTTTGAGATCAGTTAAGACATTGACATTATTCACATCAATAATTTCCTGTGAATTCAGTAGCTTATGCAAAAAGAGCACAGCACGGTTGTCATCAAATAATTGCTTTGTCATGCCCATGGCACACGACTTGCTGCACAGAAACGGTTTGATACAGCAGCACTCCAAACCTGCATGCTGATTTGCCACCCCTGTTGGTCTGTCTGCCTAACGGTCCATCAACTTCTTTTAGTAACAGTCTTTTATCATTTATATTCTATTCCTTTTGCTCTTCTCTCTGTGGACAGAGGTCAAAATCGCTGCAGGTAAGAATTCCTTGTCCACACTGCTCAGAAAAAGCGAGAGGTACAGGCAATTTAAAGGTTTCAGGAGACTCCAGTCCGTAAATGTTGGTAGCCTCACATCTGATTAAATATCAGCTCCTTATCTGTCATGGCATCATCAGTCTTGCACGATTGTCTGTATGGTAAATAAATAGTCATGACTATTTTCAGGGTGTGATGAACTGTTATCTTATTGTTCAGGCTAAGGGAACAGAACCTCAGTTCGTTAGTTTATACTTTAGAGCAATGGGGAATGAGTGTTCAAGTGCAGCATTTAAATTATTCTGACATCTTGGGACATGCAGGAGGCTCCTGGCATAATTTGTTAGAGAAGTGGTTAATGCTGTATGTGTTGGGGCCCGTAACAATGCTGCTTCCACCCAAAAAGATAAAGGAGCCAGATAGTATTTTCAATAACTTATCAAAGGCCTGAACAGTGATGAGGATGTATTCTCTGGTGACAGAAGGTGTTAGATATCTGATTCTCTGCCTGTGTCTCCACCACTTACTCCTTCTGTGTCCCTGGACAGCCCCCAGGAAACACTCCTGGCCTAAGAGCCGTGGGGCCTTCTGCCACTTTGTCCTTTACAAAGAGAACAAGGACACCATGGAGGCCATCAACGTGCTGTCCAAGTTCCTCAGGTAGAACAGTTGTGTTTTTTCATAGCATTTCTCACAGGATGTGTAAGAAAAATGTCTACTAAACTGTACAACTCCTGACTTTGTGTGGCTGCTTTTCTCTAGGATGAGGCCTAATGTGTTCTCCTACATGGGGACCAAGGACAAGAGAGCCATCACTGTGCAGGAGATTGCAGTTCTCAAGTGAGTGGTGGCCTGCCACTCATCAAACTAACAAACATGTAATTATGTTCTTATTAATTAAAAGTCCAACTCAGCTGTTTCTGGGTGACAATGACGTACATTAAGGGCTCTACATAGTCTATGCAATGGAACTGCAACAGATCCAACGGAGGTTTGTTTACGTAGCTCTACGTAGTTCTACATACTTTTGTGATGCAGGATCTTTGGAACCCGGCACAAACGGAGCTCTGTAGCTGTATTTGCATAGACTATGAAATCACTGTGGAGAGCCTTTACTGTGATTGTTTTCAATGAAAAAGTTGTTTAGATATATATATATATATATAGATAGATAGATAGATAGAAATGCTTCTTAGCAAAGAGCAATTTCTCAAGCAAGAATTTTACTAGGACTGTCTGGGAGTGGTCTCAGTGAGGGGCCTAATTGGAGGGATATTTAACCTGAAATCGATCTTATTGGTCTATGAACTTATACTGCCTGGTGATTGTTGCCAGGCATGCCAAAACTCCACCCATGCAAAACAAGCAGAAATTTCAGGCATTCTTTTCAAACACCTCTTACACTATGAAAGCATTATCATAATTGTCACAGTATTATTCTAGCCTCCTTGTGTAGAATTGTATATAGAACATGGGAAAATCCTGTATTTGACTGCACTGGGCCTTTATGTTGCCTGTGACTTCAGGGTCACAGCAGAAAGACTGTCTCACCTCAACAAGTGCCTCAATAACTTCAAGCTGGGAAACTTCTGCTACAAGAAACACCCTCTGAAACTGGGGGAACTACAGGGAAATCATTTCACTGTGGTCATCAGGTCAGTGGATACTAGCTGCGTGTGATGTCTGTCTTTGCTATGACATTCTTTGTAACTCAAACTACTCTCCAATCCCCATCATTCAAATAGCAATACTTTTTTATCTACTCTGTGTTGCTATTTGTTACTGGCTGGTTGTCTCCCACAGGAACATCACCGGGACAGATGACCAGGTCCAGCAGGCCATGACCTCCCTCAGAGAGACAGGCTTTATCAACTACTACGGCATGCAGCGCTTTGGCACCACCGCCGTGCCCACACACCAGGTTGGCAAGTAAGGACAGACACACGCGTACATACATCACCAGTGGCTGGTGGCACCTTAATTGGGGAGGACGGGCTCATAGTAATGGCTGGTATGAAATATGTTGAATGGTGTCGAACACAATAACATTCCATTCACTCCATTCCAGCCATTATTATGAGCTGTCCTCCCTTCAGCAGCCTCCTGTGACATGTATAGGGTCAGCAGGCAAGAACATGACTACTCTGTGCATCGTGTAACTGGCCCACGGGTATGGGGTAGGCAGGGGATAGGTGATTTGACTGTTGTTGTGTCTGGACCAGGGCCATCCTGCAAGACAACTGGAATGAAGTGATAGATCTGATCCTGAAGCCTCGCCCTGGAGGTAAACAGCCACTCTCCTTCCTTTGACTCGGTTTTGAATGCTTTTCATGTAATGTCAGCTACCAGATGGCCACAGCATCATTGCATGATCATGTGTTCGACTTAATTTGCCGTGACCTTTCTCTCTGCAGCGGAGAAAGGTTACATGGTGAAGTGTCGTGAGGAGTGGGCCCAGTCCCAGGACCCAGAGGCAGCGCTTAAGAAGCTACCTGTGAAACGCTGTGTGGAGGGACAGCTTCTCCGAGGCCTCTCCATGTACGGCAAGAAGAACATCATCACTGCATTCGCCATGGTGAGCTGAGACAGCTTTTACAAACTAACTGGCAAATGCACTGTTATGACTAATCAGGAAGTAATGGGTGACTTTCCAAACATCATGTACATGATTTATTTATCCCTGTGTGTTTCCAATAGATTGTATGTTATTAAATGTAAAGGTGAGAAACAAACTTGGTCACACTGTTGATTTGTTTGATTAATTCAGTCTGTTTTCATCAGGTTTACTTACGGTGGGTTAACTAACTCCCTGTGTTGGCCCTCATCTTCTAGATCCCTCGTAACAACCGGCTGATGTACATCCACAGCTACCAGAGCTTTATGTGGAACACCATGGTCAGCAGACGCATTGAGGCCTTCGGGCTGAAGGCTGTGGAGGGAGACCTCGTGCTCAGAGGAGGTGGGTCCTATCTGTTTGTCTTGTCCCCAAATACACCCACATGAATGCACACAACTCTATGAGTTTTAAATCCTTTGTTAAATCTTCTGTAGAGGACGAGCACACAGCCCAGAGTGCCTGTCTCACAGATGGCTCAAAAGTGTGATAATCCATGTCGAACAAAGGGCTTCAGAGACCACCTGCTAGGCTGGACTGAGTTAGTGTTTATTCTATGTAGGGGCTCAAACCAACTAATGTACACATCCTATTCGCCCTCTATCTCCAGGCACTGCATTCGTGCTGTCTGCAGCCGAGGCGGAGACCCACTCTATTCAGGACGTGGTGATGCCCCTACCAGGGTTTGATGTCATCTACCCCACTCACCACGGTAAGAGAGCATCCTCCCAGCATGTCAGGGCACAGTCCCCACACAACTGCTGTTCTGATGCCTGTTGTCTGTGGGGTTAGAAGCAGAGGAGAAGAAGAATTTCAATCCCTGGACTACTATATCTCTGGAGTAGACTATTCTATTTAGATATGTGGGTGAGGTGTGTTTCAGATGTGATTGTGTCTTTTCCTCCTGTTGTGTAACAGTGGGGAAGGGCTACAGGGAGAAGCTGAGTGCAGATAACCTGGACATTGACAACATGAGACACAGGGTGAGGGACTACTCTCTGGCCGGGGCCTACCGACGCATCCTCATCAAACCCAGTGACGTCAACTGGTCTGTAACACTCACTATCACCTCGGTATCAAGTAATATAACAATTTTCTGTCATAGCTAACTAGTAAAGAGCTATCTAATAGTATTATGTAAAATGTCGTTACACATTCCAAAGACATAAAAAGGAGCTGAGGATTGCTTTATTTAAAAAAAATTGGTGCATGAGTGTGATATACAGTACCAGTCAAAAGTTTGTACACACCTAATCATTCAAGGGTTTTATTTATTTGTATTATTTTCTACGTTGTAGAATAATGGTGAAGACATCAAAACTATGAAACGATACATGGAATCATGTAGTAGCCAAAAAAGTGTTAAACGAATCAAAATATATTTGAGATTCTTCAAAGTAGCCACCCTTCGCCTTCATGACAGCTTTGCACACACTTGGCATTCTCTCAACCTGCTTTACCTGGAATGCTTTTCCAACAGTCTTGAAGGAGGTCCCACATGTTGAGTGCTTGTTGGCTGCTTTTTCTTCACTTTGCAGTCTAACTCATCCCAAACCATCTCAATTGGATTGAGGATGGGTGATTGTGGAGGCCAGGTCATCGTGGAGGCCAGGTCATCTGAACTCTGTGAAGCATTTATTTGGGCTGCAATCTCTAATGACCTTATCCTCTGCAGCAGAGGTAACTCGGTCTTCCTTTCCTGTGGCAGTCCTCATTCAGAGCCAGATTCATCATAGCACTTGATGGTTTTTGAACTTGAAGAAACTTTCTTGACATTTTCCAGATTGACTGACCTCCATGTCTTAAAATAATGGACTGTTGTTTCTCTTTGCTTATTTGAGCTGTTCTTGCCATAATATGGACTTGGTCTTTGACCAAATAGGGCTTTCTTCTGTATACCAACCCTACCTTGTCACAACACAACTGATTGGCTCAACTGATTCCACAAATGAACAAGGCACACCTGTTAATTGAAATGCATTCCAGGTGACTACCTCATGAAGCTGGTTGAGAGGGAAGATTCTCAAATGTAAAATATATGTTGATTTGTTATGTTGATATATATGTTGATTCCGTATGTGTTATTTCATAGTTTTGATGTCTTCACTTTTATTCTACAATGTAGAAAACAGTCAAAATATAGAAAAACCCTGGAATGAGTAGGTGTCAACTTTTGACTGGTACTATGTATTTTATTTATTTATTAGGGTGACAGGTAGCTTGGTGGTTAGATCGTTGGGCCAGTAACTGAAAGGTTGCTAGTTTGAATCCCCGAGCCAACAGATTTTTCAATGTGCCCTTGAGCAAGGAACTTAACTCTAATTGCTCCTGGGTTGCCACTGATAATGGCTGACCCTGGCCGTGACCCCGTTCGCCGCGGGTGTCTCGGAGTTGGGATATGCAAAAAACACATGTCCAATTCACATGTATATAATACACACTTGTACATGTGTGATACTGGACAAATATACTGCTCAAAAAAATAAAGGGAACACTTAAACAACACATCCTAGATCTGAATGAAAGAAATAATCTTATTAAATACTTTTTTCTTTACATAGTTGAATGTGCTGACGACAACAATCACACAAAAATAATCAATGGAAATCCAATTTATCAACCCATGGAGGTCTGGATTTGGAGTCACACTCAAAATGAAAGTGGAAAACCACACTACAGGCTGATCCAACTTTGATGTAATGTCCTTAAAACAAGTCAAAATGAGGCTCAGTAGTGTGTGTGGCCTCCACGTGCCTGTATGACCTCCCTACAATGCCTGGGCATGCTCCTGATGAGGTGGCGGATGGTCTCCTGAGGGATCTCCTCCCAGACCTGGACTAAAGCATCCGCCAACTCCTGGACAGTCTGTGGTGCAACGTGGCGTTGGTGGATGGAGCGAGACATGATGTCCCAGATGTGCTCAATTGGATTCAGGGCTGGGGAACGGGCAGGCCAGTCCATAGCATCAATGCCTTCCTCTTGCAGGAACTGCTGACACACTCCAGCCACATGAGGACTAGCATTGTCTTGCATTAGGAGGAACCCAGGGCCAACCGCACCAGCATATGGTCTCACAAGGGGTCTGAGGATCTCATCTCGGTACCTGATGGCAGTCAGGCTACTTCTGGCAAGCACATGGAGGGCTGTGCGGCCCCCCCCCAAAGAAATGCCACCCCACACCATGACTGACCCACCGCCAAACCGGTCATGCTGGAGGATGTTGCAGGTAGCAGAACGTTCTCCACGGCGTCTCCAGACTCTGTCACATCTGTCACGTGCTCAGTGTGAACCTGCTTTCATCTGTGAAGAGCACAGGGCGCCAGTGGCGAATTTACCAATCTTGGTGTTCTCTGGCAAATGCCAAACGTCCTGCACGGTGTTGGGCTGTAAGCACAACCCCCACCTGTGGACGTCGGGCCCTCATACCACCCTCATGGAGTCTGTTTCTGACCGTTTGAGCAGACACATGCACATTTGTGGCCTGCTGGAGGTCATTTTGCAGGGCTCTGGCAGTGCTCCTCCTTGCACAAAGGCGGAGGTAGCGGTCCTGCTGCTGGGTTGTTGCCCTCCTGCGGCCTCCTCCACTGGCCTGTCTCCTGGTAGCGCCTCCATGCTCTGGACACTACGCTGACAGACACAGCAAACCTTCTTGCCACAGCTCACATTGATGTTCCGTCCTGGATGAGCTGCACTACCTGAGCCACTTGTGTGGGTTGTAGACTCCGTCTCATGCTACCACTAGAGTGAAAGCACCGCCAGCATTCAAAAGTGACCAAAACATCAGCCAGGAAGCATAGGAACTGAGAAGTGGTCTGTGGTCCCCACCTGCAGAACCACTCCTTTATTGGGGGTGTCTTGCTAATTGCCTATAATTTCCACCTGTTGTCTATTCCATTTGCACAACAGCATGTGAAATTTATTGTCAATCAGTGTTGCTTCCTAAGTGGAAAGTTTGATTTCACAGAAGTGTGATTGACTTGGAGTTACATTGTGTTTAATTGTTCCCTTTATTTTTTTGAGCAGTGTATAAGCACCCACCTAATAATTATTGAGGCTTTTGTTAAATGCACTTTAAATAAATTATTTGATATGTCCTCAATTTCTTCAGCTACAATGTTGAGTTGTATTTCTTGTGTCGTCTCCTTGTGTAGGGAGGTGATTAACTATGATGACCCTCGTATCTCTCTGGTTCACACTGATGTGGAGAAGCTAGAGGACCAACCTCCTCCGGTCTTCAACAAAGGTCTGTTCTAGCTTCATGTTGCTGTACATTGATCACTCTGTGTTCCTCCTCGACTTGGCTTGTATGTGTACCCCCATTTTAAGTGGTAGAGGAAAAACAAAGAATTCTTGATAGCCCTCTTTCTGGTGAAGTTTCTGCCTCTCACTCTTTTATTTTAATCATCCCTCTCTTCTCTTCCTCCCACCTCCAGAGGGGAAGTACAGGGCTTTGAGGATGGAGTTCTCTCTGCCTCCCTCCACCTACGCCACCATGGCCATCAGAGAGGTGCTCAAGATGGACACCAGTATCAAGAACCAGACCCAGCTCAACACCACCTGGCTCAACTAACACAACACGGAACAAAATTTAACTGAGCTGTATTCAGCGATGTCGAACGTTGCAGATAGAAATTGAATGAATAGAGCTGACACGATTCCTCTATTCGATATGACGATCATATCTGGTCTACACGATACATTTCTATCTGAACGTTCTGTATCGTTACTTTCTCCTCAATAGGCCCTTGAACTGCATATAGGCCTAGACTACTGGGCTGTTTTTATAGGCTGCAGAGCAGTCCATACTGTATGTGTGAGTATCTGTAGACTGTGGGAGTGTGTTTGGTACTTTGCCAAGCCAAAACTCATTCCTCTAAAGGTGTCATAGTGATGATGGAAATCATCAGAGCCACCCACACAACCAAGAGCAACATCTCTATGTTGTTATTTCATTTCTTTTAATCAGGAGGTTTTAAAGCATTCCTGCACTGGCGGAGTTCAGAGATATGATCTTGAAATGAGTGTAGTACTGCCTTAAGCACTTACAGGTGACGTCTAGGAGTTTCTGAGTAACCCATGGGGGTGTTCTGAGGTAGGGCTGGGACGATAAACCTAAAATGATGATACGGCCACTTTTGCATGCAGCATTTTGCTGATACCATCCATTACTGTAATAGTAGCCTATACTAGAGAAATGAAATGTGCTAATATGGGTGATGGCTATAACAAACTAGTAGTAATACCAAACATTACTGTTCTAATCGTAGTGTTCTATGTATTATCGTATCAATTCAGGCAATCTATTGCAATATCTATTCTCTGGGACTCTGGTAGGAAGATTTCCTCTTAAGGGCTACCACCTCGACTCTGTCACTCACTTCCCCAAAGACAAATAAAAAAACTTGAGGCCCCTGCTACTTCCCACAGTACTACAATGAACTGTCCCTGATTGTACAGAATTATCGTTTGCTTTTTTTAACTAAAATGTTTAGTTTATTTTTAGAAATGAGCTCTTTTACAGAGCGAGAATTAAAATGTTGAGTGAAAAGACTGTTGGAGAAGGTTTGTTTCATCAGACATTTGAGATACAGCATTCTGTGTCAGCCTGTGCCACTTTCAGAGAATCATGTTGCCTATAGTAACTATTCAGCCCAAGAAGATCAACCCTATGAATTACAGTTCCATCGTCAAACAATGGGAGCATCTACTGTCATAAAACTAATGTTGCTTGACTAAAACACTTTTATTCAATAGGCATTGACATTTATAGTAGTGTTGTGCTTTGGGGGCACTTATTTGTGGTTGGTGGCAGTAAAGATGCATCTTGGCAATGACAGATCAGTTTTCTGTTTTGGGTTCCAGTCGGCACTGAGACAATGCCCCGGTTGCTGCTGGTCATGGCAGGTGCTGTGGAGCTTACCGTCTGGCAGGGCGGCTCTTGCCAGCTGGCTGTAGTTATTGTAGGGATTGCCTGCCATCAGTGCCATGGCTCCAATCTGTTTGACTGGATCCAGTCACCAGCCAGTTACCCTGGTATACTGAGAAGGATCTCATGCAGTTTTACTCTATTTTCTGTTATGTCATGCTCTGAAAACAAATCTCGGTAACGGCGCACTTCAGATTTGTTTATATATTTGAATCCGTGTTAGGGGATATGGAAGAAAATCACACTAGCGCATTATTTTTTAGCAGGACTGGTGTAACCTTGTGAGTGATCATATTTTTTATTTTTTACATGGGCTAAGTAAGATAATATACCAACTCATACCACAAGGGAGAGAAGTTTTGACTGTTTTACTTTTTATTTTTATTAGCTCAACATCTGCACGGCGCACAATTTATTATTCAATTTCATACTTAACAAAATTCAAAATGTGTAAATGTCCATGTTCCTTGATATGAAAACCAATCAAAACTGTCCTGTGGTCAGATGACACAAACAATAACAATAAATACACGATAAATGTGTTTCTCTAAATCCAATATAAAGTTGTATTGCTCTGCAGCATGTTGTACAGGTATAGCTATTTACATTCGCTCAACTTTGCTTTAAAGTTGTGTTCCCGTCCTTCTGTTATTGAAATCCTGACTACTTTGTTGAAAGATGTCTGGAACTGCGTTGATTTATGAGCAGATGACCTGCTACAAACTCCTATGTGAGTCTCCATCCTTATTATACATTGTTGTTCTGTGCAGTATGGATAAACCGGTGAGATGAAATGGACTATCAATAATTTTCTTTATTGTCCCAATTGATTAATGTGTAGTGCAGTCAGTGTAAAAACAACAAACAAGACTGAAACTGACAAGCAGAGGCTAGCTGAAGTGTGAAACCCATGCTCAGTTATCTTGGTCAACTGTAGAACGTCTACCACTGTATCAAGCTGACAATAGGGGCCACTCTCCAGCTGGTGGACAGTGTGATGACTGTAGAACGTCTACCACTGTGTCAAGCTGACGATAGGGGCCACTCTCCAGCTGGTGGACAGTGTGATGACTGTAGAACGTCTACCACTGTGTCAAGCTGACGATAGGGGCCACTCTCCAGCTGGTGGACAGTGTGATGACTGTAGAATGTCTACCACTGTGTCAAGCTGACGATAGGGGCCACTCTCCAGCTGGTGGACAGTGTGATGACTGTAGAATGTCTACCACTGTGTCAAGCTGACGATAGGGGCCACTCTCCAGCTGGTGGACAGTGTGATGACTGTAGAACGTCTACCACTGTGTCAAGCTGACGATAGGGGCCACTCTCCAGCTGGTGGACAGTGTGATGACTGTAGAATGTCTACCACTGTGTCAAGCTGACGATAGGGGCCACTCTCCAGCTGGTGGACAGTGTGATGACTGTAGAATGTCTACCACTGTGTCAAGCTGACGATAGGGGCCACTCTCCAGCTGGTGGACAGTGTGATGACTGTAGAATGTCTACCACTGTGTCAAGCTGACGATAGGGGCCACTCTCCAGCTGGTGGACAGTGTGATGACTGTAGAACGTCTACCACTGTGTCAAGCTGACGATAGGGGCCACTCTCCAGCTGGTGGACAGTGTGATGACTGGGAGAGTGAGGAACGGTAGGGCTCTGGTCAGGTGGGTTTGTATTATGAAGGGACAGGGAACAGAATGTGGGGAGAGCTGTTGTAACTTGTCAAGGGATATGTTCTGTGTTGGACTGTGATGTTATGCCTTTCATAGACTCCTGTTATGTCTGCACCCTAACACAAAGCCATTGTGTTCTGGAACTGTTGCTTGTATAAAATAACTTGTGTAAATAATCTGTGTTATCACCTCCCACTATATAAGGGACGTGGAACCATTTACTCCTGAGTTCTTCCCTGTGAAATCAGATCTCCCCCCTGCAGTTGCTTGATTAAAGTTATTATTCAATTGAATAGTTTCTGCCTTAATCTTTGGATCAAATTTTCCACAATAATAGGTTAATATAATTTTGGGGGTAAAAAACATACAGCAGCATGTACAATGTATTCTCAGAGGATAGCACTTACAATTCATAATTAAAACACTTGTTTCCAAAGTGGTCCTCGATTTATATAAAGAGATGAGCCCTCAGCTGTTATATTTACAATGCCCCTCGAGGTGTCATGGACTTCATTTATGTCAGTTAACAGTATCTGGTAGTTGGTATTCTCTCCCACCTCTATCTGACCCCCAAGACACCACAGTCAGCGCAGTGCTGCCAAAGGCTTCTGTGTTTTTACAACATAAGCCATCGCTGCCCACTATGCCAAGAAACACTACAATGTCAAGAGGTGAGCAGGACTTGGATAGAACCCACTCCTAACAGATTCCAGTGTATGCCTTTGAAAATAGAATTAGAAATAGAATAGGAGAATGTGTGTTTTTCTAAGAGTGCTGTTGTTTTGCCCAGGGTGTTGATAGTAGCCTGGGATGTGCATCACGGACAGACCTTCCTGTTCTCTTCCGAGTGTCTTCTTTATCCTAACAGGATCTTTTGGCTGCTAATCCATCTTGACTGACACCCCTTTTTGTCTCCCATTGTGCTCTACTTCTGGCACCGCTATGAGCACCAAGGCTTCTGGCCCAACCTGAGGGAGTCCGACTATGACAGTGTGGGCAAAGAGAAGGGCGCTGGCTTCAACAGCAACGTAACCTGGAACAAGGTCAATGCCATAGAAGTAGAATTCTAGAAGTCATTTCAATTCTAAGAAGCCCTTGTTTCTTCCTCAGTAGCATTATGCCTTCAGTTCTCATTTGATCTCTTGACTGGTTACAGGTGGGGATGGAGAACAGTGATTACCTTTCTGTCTTCTTCCATGTTCTCCTGCCTGTCGCATATGAGGCGAGGCATTCTGCATCTGCAGCACTCACAAAACATGTCTGATGATCAATCTCTTTACATTTCAATCTCAAATGATGACTGAATTAAATCAATGCTCTTTGTTATAGTTCAGCCCAGGTTTGGTATTTGTTTGTGCTGGCATTGACTGCCATTGGAGACCCAGAGGTAAGGCATTTAACCTTTCTATGAATAACCAATCGAGTGTAGAGGGATTGTAATTTTATTATAATGAATCTGTCTTTCATGTTTTGTCCCAGGGTCACATGTGTGCCACCCCAGACGTTTTTGCCCACCAGACCCACCTCCCGATGTCCCTGGCTGGAGGGGAAACTGTCTACAGTCCTGGTGGTGACTGTCACTCATAGACTAACTGTGATATTTAACAGTGTCACTCTCTTAGGAATTGACTGACATAAACATGAACATAACAGGAACTGTTTCTAACTGCTACTGTTCTTAACTCCTCTTTACACTTTAAACTGTTTCAGGGAGGGTACAACTTGACCTCACTAGCCTAATCAGTGTGCCAGACCGTCCAAACCTTACTTGGAGATCCTGCCCCCCAAACAACAGAACTGAACGGCCCATGTGAGAGGTTGGCTAGTTTCTCAATCAAGGCATTTCTTAAACTTTAAAACTGCTATAACATAAGTACCACTTATAAGTAGGATGCTAGACTGTAAGTTGCTCTGGAGAAAAGTGTCTGCTAAATGACAAAAATGTAAATGTAAAAATGATGTAGCTTGTACTGTTACAGCACTGCATTGTATCTCTGTATCTTTCTATTTGTCCCTGCAGCGTTTTGGAGTGTGTCATATCCACTCTCAAACACACAGGTACTATATGACATTAGGGCTGTGACGGACATGGAATTTTGGATGACGGTAATTGGCCAGCAAAATGACTGCGATCTCTAATATCCATTCTAATTGCAAAAATAAATATTTTGTTTTTTTACGCACATTTTCTCCTTTCCTCCTCTCCTGACTGCATGTTCTGCCACAGAAATAGAATGAATAGAACAGGCGTTCACATTTCAAGTCAATGATGGCATAATGGGTGAACTGGCGATCATTGCGAGTGCACCCATAGGCAGTGGCGGAGCTAGAGTTTTATACATGGGGTGGCCAAGGCTACTTCAGGGGGTCCATAGACCATGACAAAAATTAGTGTGTAACCCTAACTTGGCATCTAAGGAGCATGAATGAATCCTATGATTGCTGATTAGAGGTAAAGTGATAATTCACTTAACCTGGAGTTCTTCAATGTGGCAGGTGGTGTGGTCCAAAAAGGTTACTTCACTAGAATTATGTAACATACTATGAATAGTCAGTGTCTCTACCTCAGATCTGCAGCTCGATTTCTCTCTCTCTCTCTCACACACAGGGACCGCCTAAGTGCCAAAATATCCTAGTTAGATATAAAACAGCATAATTCTGCAGTTCTGGTGAGAACTGGCTAAATGTTTCACAAACTCATCCATGTTGAGGGAGCGTTCCCTCCTTGACTCAACACTGAGAATTCCGAGGTGACTTAACCTGTCATCAACCATTGTTGTCCTAAGGTGGGTTTTAATCAGTTTTAAAGCTGAGAAGCTTCTCTCGCAAGAAGCACTGCTGACTGGTGTAACAACAGAAATCTTTCTAAGTCAAAATAGCTCATGGAAGACCTCTTTATAAGGTTCTAGAAACACAACAAAGTCAAGGAGAGTAGACGGTCTGTCCCTTCCACTTTTCTCTCTCCTATCAAGAAGCCGCTTGGTTTGATGAACCTTATGTTTGAGGTCCTCTAAATCTGACTCAAAGGTCTGAGAAAAGGCAAACAGATGCTCCTCATTCAAGAATGTTGTATTGTTTGGGTTGAGAAATTGGAACCCTTGCGTTCTCGCAATTCTTCTTTGAAAAATGCCTCTGTAGCTCAGCTGTGAGTGAGACTGTCAGTCACCTGATAATAGATTGATCTTTGGAAGCTCTCACCTTCACTTTGGTCACTTTTTCTGTCCTACAGTGCTCATCATCAATGAGTCGTGAAATCTTAAGCTTGTTTTAGGCTGTCTTTTACACGCTGTTTGTACACTTATTTTGCAGTGCCCTGCAATCTCTTCAACCTCTTTCCATAGTTCTCCAAAGTAACCCCCACTTCTGTAGTCCTGTAACTTGTCTGTAAGGCCACCTACTAGATCCACAGCCCTTGCTAGGTCAAGAGAGCTTGATTGGAGCATGTCAGAAAGACAATTGGCATCACCAAGCACTTTACAAATGCACTCTCAGAACTGCTGGAAGCCTGTCCCTCAGATTACGGCATGCCATGTATCTGCATGCCCACCTTACATCCGTAAGTCTCTATAGTTCCCTGGGCTGCTGCTGCTGTGGATACAGCTCTTTCTGAACTGCAAGCCACTTGAGATGAACGTACGAGCTAGATACGAAGTTATAAAGCTTCTGCAGGAGAGCAAAAAAGTTAACTGCCTCAGGCACTGATTTTACAGCATTGACAAGAACCAAATTCAAACAATGTACATTACAGTGCACATAAAATGCAAATCTTGCACTGTTTTTAATCCGTGCAGATACACCAGAATGCTTTACGCTCATGACGGATGCACTGTCATAGCCTTGCCCCACAAGATTATTTCTGTAGACCAGACCTGTCACAGGCATCGTTGAGAATAGACCAAGGCGCAGCGTGTTGAGTGCTCATCTTTTACTTTTAATGAAGGCACTTCACAAAGAAAAAACAAACGACAGCCAAACAGTTGTCAGGTATACTAACAAACTAAACAGAAAGCAACCACCCACAAAAACCCAAAGGAAAACAGGCTGCCTAAGTATGGCTTCCAATCAGAGACAACGAAAGACACCTGCCTCTGATTGGAAACCATACTCGGCCAAACATGGAAAACGAAACATAGAAATAGAAAACTAGAACAAATTCCCCTAGAAACAAACAAACACACAAAACAACCCCCTGCCACGCCCTGACCATTCTACTGTGGCAAATGACCCTTTTCACTGGTCAGGACGTGACAGTACCCCCCCCCCACAAAAACCCACAAAAACAACCCCAAACATAAAGGGAGGGTGGCCACCGTCTACGACGGCTCCTGTGCTGCACCCAGGCCCTTCCGCCAATCCTCCAGCTACGGAGGTGGCTCCGGCTCCGGGCGTAGCCCCCGTTCTGCGCTGCCGACCACCGCTGGAGGATCCGGACTGCGGACCGCCGCTGAAGGCCCCGGGCTGAGAGGCGTCGCTGGAGGCCCCGGGCTGAGGGGCGTCGCTGGAGGCCCCGGGCTGAGGGGCGTCGCTGGAGGCCCCGGGCTGAGGGGCGTCGCTGGAGGCCCCGGGCTGAGGGGCGTCGCTGGGGGCCCCGGGCTGAGGGGCGTCGCTGGAGGCCTTCTGCGTGGAGCTGGGACCGGTCTCCCCGGACTGGGGAGACTTACAGGAAACTGGGTGTGCAGAGCAGGCACGGGGCACACTGGGCCGTGGAGGCGCACCGGAGGTCTGGAGCTCAGGGCTGGCACACCCCGTCCTGGCTGGATGGTCACTGTAGCCCGGCACGGGCGGAGCGCTGGCACAGGGCAAACTGGGCTGTGCTGGGGAATGAGGGCTGCCATGCGTAGAGCAGGCGCAGGATAACCTGGGCCGAGGAGACGCACTGGAGACCAGATGCGTTGAGCCTGCGCACCTCTTCCTGGCTGCCGGCCAACTCTTGCATGGCAACGCTGCGGAGCCCGTACCGACCACACCGGACTGTGCATGCGGATGGGCGAGAGTGCGCATCGCACCGTAATGCATTTCTCGCCCCTCTGCACACCCGCTCCGCAGTGCCCTTTCCGCCAGTACCACTCTCCTGAATCTCGAGTCGAACTCAGCGCTTGACTCCTTTACTGGCTCCGGTTTGCTCCACGGCTCTCTCCTATACGCCCGGGAAGTTAGGTCAGGGCTCCCCCTGACCTAGCCAAGCTACCCCTATGCCCCCCCAAAAAATATTTTGGGGTCTGCCTCAGCCACCTCTTGCCGTCCCAGCCGTCCCTCCCAGTATCGCCGTTCCGCCTTCGCTGCCTCTATCTCCCATTTCGGACGGCGATACTCCCCCGGCCTTGTCCAGGGTCCTGCCCCATCTAGAATTTCCTCCCAGGTCCATGACTCTAAGTACCTTCTCCCACGCTGCTTGGTCTTCTTGTGGTGGGTGGTCCTGTCACAGGCGTCGTTGAGAATAGACCAAGGCGCAGCGTGTTGAGTGCTCATCTTTTACTTTTAATGAAGGCACTTCACAAAGAAAAACAAACGACAGCCAAACAGTTCTGTCAGGTATACTAACAAACTAAACAGAAAGCAACCACCCACAAAAACCCAAAGGAAAACAGGCTGCCTAAGTATGGCTTCCAATCAGAGACAACGAAAGACACCTGCCTCTGATTGGAAACCATACTCGGCCAAACATGGAAAACTAAACATAAAAAAATAAAACAAATTCCCCTAGAAACAAACAAACCCCAAAACACACAAAACAACCCCCTTGCCACGCCCTGACCATTCTACTATGGCAAATGACCCTTTTCACTGGTCAGGACGTGACAAGACCATGTTTTTCAAGGCAATCAATTATCATTTTTGTGAGACCTGCTGTATCTAAGCTTTCAGCTGACCAAAAGTGTAAAAAACTTTTGTGGATGGCCACGTTGTAATAGTACCTCACAAGTAAAGACATTTGTTATTTTTTCTTTAAATCTTTGATTTCATCTGCAATTACACTATGCTAAAAACTTCACTTTCTTTTACTTCTCTTGTTATTTCACTTTGTACCATCTCAGCTAAGCCCTAAAGAACTTTGTTCTGGATTTGGTGGCTTGTGTACTTACCATTGCCACATGCATTCATCCTTTTCTTTATGAGAGGGTCATGCTTTCCTATTTCTTCTAAGATTGTCAAAAAATGACCCTTGTTGTGAGAGTCATCAGACTCTCGATGACCTCTGTGCTATATTTTGAGTGGCAGTTAATAGGAGCACATCTGCAATTGTTTTAATGTAAGTACAGGTTTTCCTCCACTTTATTTTTCCGATCCTCATTTATGACAACTAACATTGATAAGTTGCTGTCAATAGCACTTTTATGCTGATTCCAAACATATGATGCTCTGCCTTCGATTGGAGCTTAAAACCAGAATCTTTAAAACAGTGCCTTTTTCCTGTTACAAAAACCTGACTGTGATGTGAAGGCAGATTCAGGTGTATTGGGCAGAGAAAAATGCCTACAGGCGAAACAATAAGTTGAATTTTGACTGACAGAATATTCAAGCCATGAATTGTCCTTATACATTTACATTTAAGTCATTTAGCAGACGCTCTTATCCAGAGCGACTTACAAATTGGTGCATTCACCTTATGATATCCAGTGGAACAACCACTTTACAATAGTGCATCTAAATCTTTTAGGGGGGGGGGGGATTAGAAGGATTACTTTATCCTATCCTAGGTATTCCTTAAAGAGGTGGGGTTTCAGGTTTCTCCGGAAGGTGATGATTGACTCCGCTGTCCTGGCGTCGTGAGGGAGCTTGTTCCACCATAGGGGTGCCAGAGCAGCGAACAGTTTTAACTGGGCTGAGCGGGAACTGTGCTTCCTCAGAGGTAGGGGGGCCAGCAGCCCAGCGGTGGATGAGCGCAGTGCCCTCGTTTGGGTGTAGGGACTGATCAGAGCCTGAAGGTACGGAGGTGCCGTTCCCCTCACGGCTCCGTAGGCAAGCACCATGGTCTTGTAGCGGATGCGAGCTTCAACTGGAAGCCAGTGGAGAGAGCGGAGGTGCGGGGTGACGTGAGAGAACTTGGGAAGGTTGAACACCAGACGGGCTGCGGCGTTCTGGATGAGTTGCAGGGGTTTAATGGCACAGGCAGGGAGCCCAGCCAACAGCGAGTTGCAGTAATCCAGACGGGAGATGACAAGTGCCTGGATTAGGACCTGCGCCGCTTCCTGTGTGAGGCAGGGAGCTGTTGAAAGCCCTTTTCCTAGTACCATGCTGAGTTCTGGGAAATGTTTTCAAACACGGCTGTACAGGACCCTCTTCTCTGGATCTTGAAATGTCTGAAATACACTTTAAATAGTGTGTCATATCTATATGGAAATGTATAATTAAGGGATACACAAGATTAGATACTAACAGCTGCTAACTAAAATGTGTAATTTAAAGTATAGGCCTACCGTTGGGTCCTTTTGGAACAACATATCTGGTGCTTGATGCAGTTGGGAGGGGCTCGATGACAACTCCTGGCTCACTGTCTTGCTCAGAGGTCTCTGTGTCATCCCTTGATACATCTATTACAATAAAATAACACAAGAACCATTCATGCCAAAGCCATCAAAACAAGAACACACATGAATCAACAACCAACATTTTAAAGTTAGGCTTAATCTGACAAAATCATCTAGTACAGGCTGAAGCTAAATTTATATTCTGAACTGGGCATGTAACTTACTGCCTGGTAGATGCTCTGACCTGGTGGTGGTAGACTGGCTCCTTGTGAAGTCTGACCACACTGACTCTGACTAGCCTCAGGTAGGGAGCTGCTCGGGTCCGGTGGTGATGCCAGGGCTGGGGTCTGTTTGCACCCGATCTGCCTGTTTGTGCTTCTTTAAAAAGAAGTCTGATATCTCTCCCTTTCTTTTCATGTTTATTTGACCCTATGCAAAAATAAGACAGTCTATGGTTACATCTAAGCATCCAATTACCCACATTTTAGTCCAATCTCAATCTTAATTACAAATCTCCATTATCATAACTGTACCTTAAAATCAACTACCAGCCTAGGTTGATAGTTAGATCATGGCTAGCCCTACTCTGCAGTAAGTAACTTAGCTAGCTATAATTTCTTACACCTTTACGATAGCAACAGGCTATCTGCAAATTGTGGTAATCTTTTGAGTAACGTTAACAGATTGATAATAATAATTGTTCGTTTTGAGTTCAAGTACGAACATCTAACTGAGTTAATGGATTTCAAATTGCTGAATGTTAACTTTCTGAACACTGTTAATTTACACAGCAACTCAACTTTCGTAAAAGTTGTTCAGGAAACCTAAACCTGATGCTAAACCTTAAAACTTACTTCAAATTTTATGCTTTTGCCAATCGTGAAAAAAGCTTGTGGAGCTGTGGAAATATTCTCTCTTCTTCTTCTTTTGTATGTTCTTATTCTTATTCTTCTGTATCTTGCAACCAACGTTAATATATTCTCTTCCTCGTCCTCGATTTGAAAACGTGAAAATAAATGCTTCTTTCAACGAGGTGAAATGAGAATGAATGAAATTTTGGGGTGGCACCTGAGGTGGCCAATCAGTGTCCAGTGCCGGACACCCCTCTGGCTCCGCCCCTGCCCATAGGAGCAAAGCTAGGTTGAAGATGACAAAGGTTAAGACAACAAGATTCTAATATCCCATAAATCTTTGCAACAATTGGACCACGTCGTCCCAAATTTGTGACGACGTTGTCTTAACCTGTATATGTGTTGTGATTTGTTGATTCAACTCGACTGACATTACAAAAAATACATTCCATTGCATGAGCGACATCAGTTAATATCATTTGAATGAACATTCTACATGACCAATCATGGAAATTATTGCATCACAATACCAGGCAGCCATTGCGAGTGTACCCATGAGTTTACCAGTCAAAATACCATGGTTAGAGGTTCCCAAAACCATTCTATTCAGCATTTGCTACAACACCTTGCTTGCAACAAAGTCTTATCAAGTTGTTAAGAGCTCAAGTTAAGGCAGAAACGGACTCAACTGCATGATTGCCCAGCCTTCCCGTCTTCAGTCAGCTGCTCCCACCCCCCAATTATAACATTTTTATAATGGTTATTTTCTTTTCATCCATAACCGTCTGTTATACGGTAATTGTGCCAGCCCTATATGGAATCACCCTCCGATCACTCTGATCTCATCACTCCATTTACAACATATCAACCTGCATTGCCTGACTGGAACTATTCATCGTTTCTTTCTTCACTCCCTCCTTCTCTCCCTCCCTTCACTTCCTCCTCTCTTCTCTCGCAGGCTGATGAGGGTCAGAAAGAAGAGGAGGATGGTGTGAAAAAGGAGGAAGAGGAGGTGCAGGTTGATGAGGGTCAGAAAGAAGAAGAGGAGGATGGTCAGAAAAAGGAGGAAGAGGAGGTGCAGGCTGATGAGGGTCAGAAAGAAGAGGAGGATTGTCAGAAAAACAAGGAAGAGGATGTGCAGGCTGATGAGGGTCAGAAAGAAGAGGGGGATGGCCAGAAAAAAATAGAAAGAGGTGGTGGTGTGTATGTCACAAATTTATGGCAACAAATACGAGTATAGGACGAGTCAACAAGATTATTTGAGTTAAGACTATGAACCTCTAAGTGAGATTTTCACTGGACAGTTACTTTATGATCATAGTTCCTGTTCAAATCACTTTCTATGCTTTTCTTGATAATATGATAATTGATTATATGAAACATTTGACATTTTTGGTGAAGCTGTCTTGTTTTACAAACCAAGCTTAACTTTTTCGAAGAGCCAGAGGATGAGGAAGCTGTCATGTTTCGCTGCAGTGTCAATGCTGTCTTTGCAAAGATGAAGGAACAAGCGGGGATATATAGCTGTTGATAGCAGTGTTGTGAAGATGACAGTGCTTCATGGTACTGATTCTAAGTAACTTGCATAATACTACAAATGGCATTAATTGTTATTTGTTGCAGATTACACAGTATATTTGCCAATGTTTCTTTAGTACTAATACATCTTCTGTAGCCTCTGTTTGCTTGTGATAAATGTGCCACATTGTTTATTCCTCATGCTCCAGGAATACCAGAGGTTATTGTGTGTGTATTTATGTATAAGGAACCAAACTATGGGGCTTTTATTCTCAGCACCACAAAGAGTAGAGAAAGACGGCATCGTGGTCTCTTTGGTTTGGTTTCTGTGGTGTTGTTTTAGCTAACTTGTAACTGTGATGTTAACTGTCTGTCAGATTCATAATGGTCTTGCACTGGTGCCTGACTTCACCGTGATGATGCTGTGTGCCGTGTAGCATGCTGGGATGTTTCTCACCAAACGGTACACAACGTTTATGACCTTTGACCTTGAGTCCTTTCTCAATACTGGACATGCACAAGCCAGCAGGGATATTGGTGGAGAACACTCAGTTGGTGTCTGATTTCTCTTCACAGGTTATTGGTGGTGTTCCTGGGGGATGGGCAGATCCCGGCATACATCACAGAGAACGGGTGAGAATGTTTGTACAGTATGTTGAGTAATAAACACCCTTCTTAACAATAAACAGCTCCTTCACTTCTCTCCTTTAGGAAAGTACTAATGGTGCAGATCAGTAAGGAGCCAGAGGATCAGAAACCCAGATATCATGTTTCTGTTTGTCTAAAAAATGTACAGTAAATTATCCTGAGAAGTAGTCTTACAGTACTCCGAATATATGATTGTCTTGTTGCTGGGTCTGCTCATCAGTATGACCCTGGGCTGGTGTTGCTAGCACGGGGGCCGAGCTGCGGGTTTGGGCAGGCAGCCTGGGCACAGATCATCAGCCTGCTCCACGGACTGGCACAGGGCCACACACTGGCACTCCTACAGGTGAGAGGGACACTCAGAGAGGGCACTGAGGGGCATATTTAGACTTTGCAAAAAAACATGAGAAGACAGATTATGACAGTGGCCCTCAAAGTCTTAACACTCTGTTATATCTCAGGAGGGTGAGGAGTGGGATGTAGGGGCCACGGCAGCCTCTCCACTGGGGGATCCTGCCCCCTCTCTGCGGCCCCTGGGTACCCCTCTCCCTGAGGACGTGGAGGCCATGGAGAGACTGAGACAGAGGCTGCAGAAAACACTGGGGACTACTGCAGACCGCAGGTGAACAGATGATCACACCCTCTAGGGGAACCTGTTCAGTGACTCCAATGGATAATAGAAATGTAGAAAACTGAAATAGTCCTTATTATTGACACCTCATGAGAAACTGATCACTGATTGTTAATGTATTTTTGTCATTTTAAAGCTGCTCTGGGGAAAGAGGCAAAGAAAAAAGGACAGAACCAGAACCAGTACTGAAGTAATCCAGGAACTGAAGTGATCTCCACACCAGTTGGGCTTGTAACTAGGGAAGAAGATCCATCTCCCTGTCTTCCACGATTCAACCATCTGTTGGCCATTTCACTATCTCTTCATTGAAAATGTCTGCAACTTGCAGCAATGTGTAATCTCCATATATGATTATCATGGTTACTGTCTGTTTTCAACACTTCCATGTGTGATGGAAGTTGAGAGAACTTCCTGGTTGCACAACTAAACTTCCCAGTTGCACAACTTACACAACACACTCATGGGGTCATTAAGTATTAATACAGAGGATGCTGTTGGTCAGAAAATATATAGCCTACTGATAGAGCTGGGATGTCTGTAGAAGTTATAGAAATGTGCCTAAAGCAAAACCTATTTTCTATGGCCAACTAGAGCAAGGAGCAAAGGAAGTAGACTGGCTAGTGGTGTTTCTCATGATGTAGTAAACATATAGAAATCTAATTCTCTATCACAAGAATGCAAGGTTATTAAGATAAGGAATACAATATTTACTTTCTCTTTTGTTTTGAATAACCTTTGGTCTCCGCTAGTTGTGCAGTTCCACTTTTTTTTTTTTTTTACCAAGCTATGTTGAAGCCCCTTTCCTAGCTCTGTCTAGTATGGACAGCTGCAAGGTTTGACTCTTGTCTTTTTTTGTGTATGTGTCCCTCCCAGCCTAGCCTAAGGCTCTGAAAAAGCAGGAGATGGAGGCTAGTCTCAAGACAACACTGATGAATGCAGAAAACAAATACAATTGGTTTTTGCCTGACATGTTGGGACCCATGTCGCCCAAAAAGTCAACTCAAGTTTACCAAAAATCACCTGGAAGCACCGAGAGGATCATCAAGACTCCTACGACTTTGCCATCATTGAATTCTGCTCTGTATCATAGCATTCTACAAGAGAATGTCAGGCCATCTGTCTGTGAGCTGAAGCGCAGCTTGGTCAGGGAACAAGACAAGGATTCAAAACACACAAGCAAATCTAAATTAGAATGGCCGAAAAGTAAAATATTTAAGGTTTTGGAATGGCCTAGTCGAAGTCCAGACGTAAACCCAATTGAGACGTTGTGGCAGGACCTGAAACAAGAAGTTCATGCTCGAAAACCCACATGTCACTGATTAAAGCAGTCCTGCATGGAAGAGTGGGCCAACGTTCATCCACATTGATGTTAGAGCCAGGTGAACATCTACAGGATGTGTTTGGTTGCAGTCCCTGCGGCTAAAGGTAGCACAACCAGTTGTTGTCTGTAAGGGGGAAATAACTTTTCACACAGGAGCATTGGGTGTTGCATAAATTGTTTATTAAATCAAATAAGTATAACTTTTTTTGTTATTTGTTCACTCAGTGTTCCCTTTATCTAATGTTAGGTTTTGGTTGAAGATCTGAAAAAAATCACAAATAGAGAAAATCAGAAAGGGGGCAAATATCTTTTCATGGCACTGTAGATTAAGAGGAATATATTTACTGCAGGATTCATTGTTCAATGCATCAGAACAGATTAAGAGCTGAAAGCAATGCTTATAGCATAAGGATGAAGTTGTACACCACATAGTACTATGATAAACATGTCTAACCTAGAATGATAGCCAGTTACTGTAGGTTTCGTATGTAGCCTACCTCTGATTATCATGTCAACAAAAAACTGGAACATCACATTGCTGTCTGAATGTATTCAGCAATAGACTGTTCTCTTATACAGTATAATAGTTTGATCATATTGTGTTTCCATGCATCTTATGCAATACTGATGTTGCTAGATTGGGTACACAAACACAACATGGTACCTGTCAGTGCAGTAGTTAGGAGAATCCATGCTCTCCTTCAAGTCCTGTCCACTGCTGGCCAGTGTTGTCCCTGTAGAGTACTAGGGGTAGTTAGATGGGGTTCTGCTACTAGGGCTGGAGTCCTCGTCCTGTCCTGCAATCCCCTCCACACCACTCACACTTCCTTAACTGGACCGCAGGTTGGGGGGGGTTGTGACAGATATAAACACGTGATGATGCCTCTCCCACTGCCCTCAGCCACACCGGTGGCACATCACACACACTCTCTACCTTTCTACCTTCACTACCTGCTACTCAGCTCTGGGATCCTAGGGGTAATTAAGAGGAAGAAACAAGGTAGTTATATTTGAAATGCAGGGATTGGTTGGGAGGTTTGCTTGTGGCGGGCTTTAAGGAACTCTGATTTATGAACGCTTGCACGGTACCATATGTACATTTTTGGTAGGCCTACTGTGTTGTGAGTTCTGCTTGTGTGTTTCTGTTTAGGAACCTGTTAATGTCTGTATTGTGATATGAGAAATGTATGCTGGATTTTGTCTCCAGTGTTTCAGGAGTAACTGGGGACTTATCCAGATTTAGCTTTGGTTATGATCTATTGACACATATTACATCTCTACGGCAGGATTATTGGCTATATTATTGTTTGGGAGGGCTTTGCCTTAATTGTCGCAAAATCCTTAACACTATATTTCACTCATTGAATTGTAGCACAGAGTCATGTGAAGAAAGATGTACTGGACAGAGGGAGGAAATATTAGCCTGATTGTTCAGCCTGATTGTTAACTTCTGTTCAGCTATTACATTCCACTCCGTGCCACTCCTGTCATTTGCTAAAGACAGGAGTGGCAAGGATTGCAATGTTAGCTAAAAAGACTGGTACCCAGACTAAATAGCACAATTATGATGAAACGCAGGACTGTAATTATGAAGGAAATGCTGATCTGGTGTGCGATGTGGGCAGCAGAGGAGGCATACTGTACCCTGATGGCTATGGTTTGTGGTTGAGCTCTACACCAGGGAATATCAGATAGGACATCTGTAGAGAATACAGAGGACTCCTCCTCTCTCCAACATCAACAACATCCCTTTTCTGCATACCTTAAATGTACTGTCTGCTGTCATTTAGTGGGCTGGAAGATTAAAGGAATGTTGCCATTAGGGTTAGCCTAAATGTAGACCCTAGCCATCAAATCCCAGAGGTATAGTCAGTGTGTGTTGTCAGTGAAAGGGAATCAAAGCTCAGCACAGCAACAGAGGGACTTGGCTTCATCTTGTTAGTTGTTTACATCCTAATATCAGAACCAGGTACTGTACAGTGCATTCGGAAAGTATTCAGACCCCTTGACTTTTTCCACATTTTGTGACATTTCAGCCTTATTCTAAAATTGATTTTTTTTTTAATCCCTCATAAATCTACACACAATACCCCATAATGACAAAATAACAGTTATATTTATGTTTTAATTTTTGCAAATTTATAAAAAATAATAATAAATAAAACTGAAATATAACATTTACATAAGTATTCAGACCCTTTACTCAGTACTTTGTTGAAGCACCTTTGGCAGCGATGACAGCCTTGATTATTTTTTGCTATGACGCTACAAGCTTGGCACACCTGTATTTGGGCAGTTTCTCTCATTCTTCTCTGCAGATTCTCTCAAGCTCTGTCAGGTTGGATGCTGAGTGTCGCTGCACAGCTATTTTCAGGTCTCTCCAGAGATGTTCGATTGGGTTCAAGTCCTGGCTCTAGCTCGGCCATATGGATATTCAGCGACTTGTCCCGAAGCCACTCCTGCATTGTCCTGGCTGTGTGCTTAGGGTTGTTGTCCTGTTGGAAGGTGAACTTTCACCCCAATCTGAGACCCTGAGCACTCTGGAGCAGGTTTTCATCAAGGATCTCTCTGTACTTTGCTCCGCTCATCTTTCCCTCGATCCTGACTAATCTCCCAGTCCCTGCCGCTGAAAAACATCCCCACAGCAAGATGCTGCCACCATGCTTCACCGTAGGGATGGTGCCAGGTTTCCTCCAGACCTGACGCTTGGCATTCAGGCCAAAGAGTTACATCTTGGCTTCATCAGACCAGAGAATCTTGTTTCTCATGGTCTGAGAGTCCTTTAGGTGCCTTTGGGCAAACACCAATGGGGCTGTCATGCCTTTTACTAAGGAGTGGCTTCCGTCTGGCCACTCCACCATAAAGGCCTGATTGGTGGAGTACTGCAGAGATGGTTGTCCTTCTGGAAGGTTCTCCCATTTCCACAGAGGAACTCTGGAGCTCTGTCAGAATGAACATCGGGTTCTTGGTCACCTCCCCGACCAAGGCCCTTCTCTCCCGATTGCTCAGTTTGGCCGGGCAGCCAGCTCTAGGAAGAGTCTTGGTGGTTCCAAACTTCTTCCATTTAAGAATGATCGAGGCCGCTGTGTTCTTGGGGACCTTCAATGCCACAGAAATGGTTTGGTACCCTTCTCCAGATCTGTGCCTCGACACAATCCTGTCTCGGAGCTCAACAGACAATTCCTTCTGTTTGGTTTTTGCTCTGACATGGACTGTCAACTGTGGGACCTTATATAGACAGGTGTGTGCCTTTCTAAATCATGTCCAATCATTTGAATTTACCACAGGTGAACTCCAATCGAGTCTCATAGCAAAGGGTCTGAATTCATATGTAAATATGGTATTTCTGTTTTTTATTTTTAATACATTTTCAAACATTTCTAAAAACCTATTTTCGCTTTGTCATTATGGGGTATTGGGTGTAGATTGATGCGGGAAAAAATGCATTTAATTCATTTTAGAATAAGGCTGTAACGTAACAAAATGTGAAAAAAGTCAAGGGGTCTGAAAACTTTCCGAATGCATTGTACAATATGCCTCTGTTGCTGGGTAACAGCAACTCAAACTGTTGGTTGACTGTTGATGACACTTCTGACCTTCGGGGACGATTGTACGTGTCTTTGCCTCTTTCTGACTGGGGTGATTCCCAGTGACTGGGGGTTACAACTGGGGGTTACGAAAGCTCATTAAGGGTGACTTCTGGGGGACTAACTGTGACTGTGAGTGACCTTTGGTGGACGAGGAAATGAAAGAGCAACGTGCAGAGGACACCACTCTGTGTCTTAGTTCCACTCATTGTCTGAATCATTCTTACGATCCAAGATGAGTATACACTAGTATAGTAGTACACAGGAGAAGTGTACTCTGTGTGTGTGGGATGTTTGTGTAGAGTATAGCACTCTTCGAATGTAGAAAATGATATGTACTACTTCTATGTGTATCAGTTGTAGCCCTCTGGCTTCGCCATTGAGTGTATTCTTCCAATGTCTTTCTTAGAAGAGAATGCTGAGAGGAACATGCTGAACCCAACTCCCAGAGAATCCTACATTGAAAGATCTTCAGAGAGTAGGTGACTTATCCACATCTCTCAGTAGTGTATCCCTTTATTTTGAAGAACAAACACTGATGCTAATAGATGCTGTTGTGTCCAGGTGTTAATAGACTGGATCAACAATGAGCTGGAGGAGGACAGGATCATCTTCAAAGACTTGGAGGAGGATTGCTATGATGGACAGGTGCTCTAGAAGTTATCTGGTAAGGAATAATTAGTTTGGACTCTGTGTAGTGTCTCTGGCTGAGCTTGGTGTTTTTCTGATGAACTATATAATATTTTTGATGCTATCAACATCACTGTTTTCACAGTTTCTTTGATTCTGATAAATGGTGTAACTGTTTAGGGTGAGTGTTTATAATGCATTTGCTGTGTGTATGTGTGTTTGTGTTTATTATGATGCTCTGAGCGACTGCTTTATAAGTCCCTGTGTGTCTCTTCTCTGCTGGTGACAGAGAAGCTGTCGGGTTGGAAGCTAAATGTGGCTGAGGTGACCCAGTCAGAGAGAGGACAGAAGCAGATGCTCCAAACTGTACTGGAGTCTGTCAACCAGCTGCTCAGGCCTCACGGCTGGTCCAATGAGTAGAGCGTTGACTGTGAGTTGTATTTTACAGTCTAAGACCAAACATTGATAGGTGCCATTCAATTGCCAGTCCGAGTGGCTAACACAACATTTAACACACTTAATAATATATTCTGTATTGTGATCAGTTATCTTTGATATCATGCTAACAAAGTATTTAATATAAATCCTAATTTTACCATTGAAGTGTACATTTACCTCTAGAAAGTACTGCATTAAACAACATTTTACCTTGGTAGTCCCAATTTAAACCTGGTGAATGCTGACAGCTCCCAATGCTGGCCCCTCCTCCATCCACAGCTATCTATACTAAGAACCTGCTGGCTATACTGTACCTGCTGGTGGCTCTGGCCATGCACTATCTGTCCCCCATCAGATTGCCTGAACACATGTCTGTACAGGTGGTGATGGTCAAGGTAAGGAGACACAACACATATCTATCATCTGTTGCACATCATGATTGTAAATGAGTTGTAAATGAGAACTTGTTCTCAACTGGCCTACCTGGTTAAATAAAGATGAAATAAAAGAAAAAATTATGATCACTCATTGGGAGAATCTCAATTGCATTCATCCTCACATCCTCGCTTGGGAGGGACCTCTGGCTTTCTCATCCAATGGGTTTTGAGAAGGAGACGTGGAGAGAGGTTGCGATTCAGATTCTTCCACTGACCTGTATAGATTGTTTAGTTTGTTTTAGAAAAGGGAGGGCATACTGCAGACATGTCATGTGACCAAGGAGCTGACGAGCACTACAGAGTAAGTACTATTGTTCACTTTTTGTTAGGTTTCTTTTTTGGGGGGAGAGGGGGGGAATCCTTATTGTATACATAGGTATAACAATAACATTTCTGTTTTCTATAATTTTTTATAGAATGATGATAGGTAGATTTGGTGAGTAGATGTTGGTTGAACATTGAGGCCTGTTGTAAAATGTGATTAATGCAGTGTTTTTTTATGATCTTGATTTTTTTTAAATATTTTTTTTTACTGTATCTCTAAAAGGGATGCATTTGACACACTCCTGGAGATCACATACCTGACAAGCTCAATGTTATGAAGGAGGTCAAATATTTGAAGAGAGATTTAAAAGTGCGTTCCTTTACACTTTAGGGATTCGCGGCTTAAGTTGAGCCGTAGGGCTAAGATAAGCCAACCTTGTTTCTAGGAAACCACACACAAAATGAATCATTTGACCAGGAATCGGTCGTCATTTCATGGAGTCTGTGAAGGAAGAAACCACGTGGAAAAAGTGGTAACCAAGTTCGTTCCAAAAAGTAGATTAAACTTTCTAGCTCTCCCTGTAGATTTTGCAGTGACCTAGTGTCCCCATGAGTGACAGAACACTGAGCCAATCACGGCTCAACTACAGAAGATTATCAACCCCTACGCTCTATACTTTCCGCTGGGCCGCTGAGCTAGGCTGAAACACCTGCATTTTGGAGCTGCCTCACTCAAGAAAGCAAAAAATAGACCATGTTTGTATGCAGCTTTGTTAACGCAATACGTTTTTTTTTACATTGTTGCAAACTGATATGTGACACGTATTAGTGCTAAAATAACAAGCAAGTAAATATTACTATAATATTTATTTTGCTAAACCGGTGGAGTTCATAACAGGAGGGGCTCTGCCCCACTGGCTCTGAATGATGGGTCGCCACTGCTTCTTCCATATCCTCATGTGTTGCCAATGTTTGACAACCCCTTGTCTTTGTGTCCAGTTTGCTGATGGTGTGTATCTGGTTCTGCTGATGGGACTGCTGGAGGACTATTTTGTCCTCCTCTACAACTTCTTCCTCACACAGGAGAACTTTGAGCAGAAGGTAGGTAGGACTTTTAGAAGTGGTGTTTCTCTGTGAGAGGTGGACTTATATAAGTGGTGTTTCTCTGTAAGAGGTGGATTTGTAGAAGTGGTGTTTCTCTGTGAGAGGTGGACTTGTAGAAGTGGTGTTTCTCTGTGAGAGGTGGACTTGTAGAAGTGGTGTTTCTCTGTGAGAGGTGGACTTGTAGAAGTGGTGTTTCTCTGTGAGAGGTGGACTTGTAGAAGTGGTGTTTCTCTGTGAGAGGTGGACTTGTAGAAGTGCTGTTTCTCTGTGAGAGGTGGACTTGTAGAAGTGGTGTTTCTTTGGTCGACTGCTAGCAGGTTCATCTTGTTCATTCTCTCCCCTGGTTCCCCTCAGGTCCACAATGTGGCGTTTGCCTTTGAGCTGATGCAGGACGGAGGCCTGAATAAACCCAAAGCCAAACCAGACGGTACAGTACTGACACAATATATTACATCAGTGTTTCCCAAACTAGGGGTTGCGACCCCATGTGTTTTTACTTGATTTAAAATGGGGTTGTGAGAGAAAATGTGCAATGATGATGTTCTTTTCTATACAGAATATCATACAACATTATTGCCTGATGATCTTCTGAACTTCCCAATAACTTCCTAATGCATTTCAGTCACTTCAAACCATACTTCCTTCAGATTGAAATACTGTCAAAAGTACAGTCAGACTGATTTGTAATAGACTGTCATAGCCCAAATTAAAAAAGTAAACATTGGCTGTAAATTACAAAAAAAGTTTGGGAACCCCTGCATTAGACGAACAGGGAGGGCGGTAACACATGGGGAATGCAGGCAGTGAACATTCAGTAGAAGTGGGAAGCTTGCTGAAGGTAGACTATCATCGGAATGCTCATGATGCTTGAGTATTTTTAATGCCTTAGGTGTCCAGTAGGTGGAGCTCTTGCCTCACTTTAGATACTTGAAAATTGATATACGTCTAAGCCAGCATGTGACCCAAACACACCCAACCTCACACCGACAGCTTTTGTCTTCCTGAATATAAAGTCTCACAGGGTGAATTGTCGAAACAAAAGTGTTCATATTTGTATGTTTGTATACCAATATCACCCAGAATCAGTCAAGCAGCATGCACTTTTCTTTGTGTTTGTGATTTTCCCTCTCAGAGAGAAGTTTGTTATTTTTGTTTTTATAAATAATGAATTACTTCTTTTGGGTGCATTGTTTGGTTCTAGGCATTGTGAACCTGAACCTGAAGTCCACCTTGAGGTGTTGTACAACATTTTCACCAAATACAAGAACTCTGAGTGACGTCTGCCTGCCAGACACAGTCACACGCAGTCACACACACAGCTACAGTGTGAGGAGAATGAAGAATGAATGCCTGTGCACACTTTAAGCCTAAACAATGATGGAACCCATGGAATATAGACTAAATTCACCCCTTGTATCAGTGCCGTGGGACTTACAGATACCCCCGAGGACTAGCCGGAAGAGACAGATTGTTTTTATTTAATCTCCCCCAATGTCAGTATTTAATTCCTCCTTTATGCTAACCACAACCCATACTCCAGCACACTTATCTGTTAATACTCAGTCAACACTGGAGAATGTATTATGCAATTGGAAAACATGGACAGCAAATTCTCCAGCGTTAAAAACAAAACAAAAATATCACTGAGAGTGTTAAATCCACACTGAAAGTGTTGAGTCTGTGGACCAATATAGACAGCGGAACAGTGTTAAATTAACACACTGTTTTGTGTAAAACCTTGTTCAAATATTTCCCAGAGTTACTTGCATTTCGAGTAAATTTGAGTTACCACCCATGACTGTATTTGTTAGTGACAGAGACATGGTTGTTGCATTCATCCATTTTCAGTCCAATGAACTTAACCAAGTGAGAGCCTAAGTTGAGTATGTATCATAAAAAAAAAGCTTTTTAACAAAATAGAATAAGTATTACACAAGGCCTTATTTTGAGGGCCTATTTTTACCCTAATCCATGGGCCAGAAACTCATACAAATCACTTTGAACCAAAACCATCATTATCATATTTCCCAGCATTTTTTTACTTTACAGGGTAGCATTACAGTTGCAAGTGTTTGTACCCCTTTAGGAACAAATCAAAGTAATACAATGGCCTGAAACTCACGCAGTGTGTTAATTTAACACTGTTCCAATGTCTATATGGGTACACAGACTCAACACTTTCAATGTTGATTTAACACTCTGTGTTCATTTTGTTTGTTTTTTACACTGGAGAATTTGCTGTGTGGGTGTGTATTTTATGCAAAAAGCCTCTACTGCTTTATAAGAAGATATTTATGTGTGAGGAAAATGCTGTATATTCTATCTCATAAAGCTTTATACAGTATATTATTATTGATATACTTCTATTGTTCTATTGTATCTATCCTGCCAATGACTGGAATGAATTGCAAAAATCACTGAAGCTGGAGACTTATATCTCCCTCTCTAACTTTAAGCATCAGCTGTCAGAGCAGCTTACCGATCACTGTACCTGTACACAGCCCATCTGTGAATAGCACACCCAACTACCTCATCCCCATATTGTTATTTATTCTTTTGCTCTTTTGCACCCCAGTATCACTACTTGCACATATATCACTCCAGTGTTAATGCTAAATTGTAATTATTTTGCCACTATGGCCTATTTACTGCCTTACCTCCCTAATCTTACTACATTTGCACAGACTGTACATTTATTTTTCTATTGTGTTATTGACTGTACGTTTGATTATCCTGTAACTCTGTGTTGTTGTTTTTGTCGCACTGCTTTGCTTTATCTTGGCCAGGTCGCAGTTGTAGATGAGAACTTGTTCTCAACTGGCCTACCTGGTTAAATAAAGGTGAAATACATTTAAAAAAAATCCATTTTAAAAGATGAATTAATTGTAACAGTGCTATTTTAGTATTCTCTGACTGACTATATGGACAGGTTCAAGCCATATTTCTTGATGCCGACCCTGTTGCCTTTCACCTTAAGTGCAATATTATTTATTCTCCTTCTGTACCACAGAGCATCATTGTGTTGACCTGCCCTTCAGATGAGAGAGAGAGCTGAATGTACAGGAGTCCACTCATGCATTTTAGACCATGGGTAAATTATTAAGTGGTCAAGTCTGGATCGCCAAGAGACAGGCTGTTCAATGGAAACAACTCGCCTCCCTTCTTGTATGTATCTGCCTGGACGTGTCTGTCTATCAAGAAATAAATGTTTGAATTCAGAAAGCTGGTGAATGTGTTTAATTATACACTTCACACCAGTGGAGGCTGCTGAGGGGAGGACGGCTCATAATAATGGCTGGAACGGAGTGAATGGAATGGCATTTTACATATGGGAACCATGTATATGATACCGTTCCACTGATTCCACTCCAGTCATTACCACAAGCCTGTCCTCCCCAATGAAGGTGTCACCAACCTCCTGTGCTTTCTTTGTCTTCACAAGTGAATCAGAAGTGTGGCGGAGATTGGAACTCACAACACAAGCCTTCTGGTTTTGGTTTAGCCAAAGGAATGATGGGGTTTATTTTAGGACTGTCTTTATTTTCTTGTCTATGGTAACCATGACTACTTCTCCTTTTCCCTTTTTGCCCTTTCTTCTTCGGGTTGATGGAGTGTGCGTGTTTCCTCTGCTCCTCTGACGTAGAGATGGTGCACATGCAGTGTGTTGTCTCTTCTCTCTCTGTATATGATTGGGGAGTGCTGGAGGACAGACTACAGACATGATACAGCCACTGGGCACAGACGTCAATTCAACGTCTATTCCACGTTGTTTCAATGTAATTTCATTGAAATGATGTGTAAACAATGTTGATTCAACCAGTGTGTGCCCAGTGGGATGTTTTTTTTGACCTCCTGTGGTGTGGTTGCCACTTCTATTAGGTGAAGTGACCTCACTTTCACCTCTAAGCAGTTGTCTCTATCCAAATGCTCTAAACTACAAGTCTGGACCACTTGGCTTCATATACATGGTCTCTCCTCAGAACACACTGTGTGTAACACGTTTCTGGAGAAGTGCTTGTCAGATTGGGTGTATTTTTCTCTGTCGCAATGCTATTTTGATTGATTCAGTGTTGACGTTAGTCAGGAAGCAGAGTACAACAGTGTTGTTTCCTTATTCTATCTGTTTGCTGCTACTGCTCTGAAGGTATGATTATTCAATTTGCCTTTTATTGTCAACCTCAGACAGAGAAGAGTACATCACAAAGACAGATATGGTACAGCGAAGCTACACTCTAGTCTCAGGAAGACACTTTGACATATTGTTGGTCACATTAAATCCCAGTCAGGTTAGTTTAGAGTCGGAATGCATTCCTCTGAGTTTGTTGTTGTTGCGTGTTGTTTTGGGGCCCAGAATCCCCAAAAAGCATTCAGAGGGACATGATGTTATGGGGTTACAGCCATTTTGCTCTATTCATGCTCTTTGTGTGTGCTCAGCTAATGCAGAAGTGCACTCACAGAGAAGGAAGAGATCAAATACTGAAGTTTGAAGTGGTCCCTCACATTAATTGAATATTATTGAATTTGAACTATTACTGAACTATTATTGAAAGTGTAGGCTACACTGATACCAGGTACAGTCACTTGATATCTGGCTCAGCAGAGGGGATATGGAGGATTTTCCTGATATGCAGAAGGTCAAAGACCCTGAGGATGTTGAATCTTTCTAGGGTAAGTCTACATTCAACTGTATTCCAGCTCAGGTCATCTTTTGGATATCATATTTTCCCTCCAAAATGGTTGTCAAGTAGTGGGCTTTTCAACTTAAAATGTATGTGTTGAAACAGGTGAGTGGAAGAACATTGTTCAGCCAACATCTTTGAAAGATCCCAAACTTGAGAAGTTGAAAGTGATAAGATTGACCCTTGTTTTACATTTCACTTCCCACCACCAGCCTAGTTATTATCCTCAAATGATCATATTATTATATTATTATTATATTATTATACTACTCTACTATACCAATGATAACACATTATTATACTACTTGACTATACCAATGATAACACATTATTATACTACTCTACTATACCAATGATAACACATTATTATACTACTATACCAATGATAGCACATTATTATACTACTATGCCAATGATAACACATTATTATACTACTATACTAATGATAGCACATTATATTACTATACCAATGATACCACGTTATTATACTATAATACCAATGATACCACATTATAAAACTACTATACCAATGATAACACATTATTATACTTCTATACTATACCAATGATAACACATTATTATACTACTATTCTGTAGGACCATGATACTTTTGGGTGATATGGGCAGAAGATAATTGCTACCCAGAAAATACCTTACAAATAAAAGAATAATGAAAGTATCAGAGAGGATGGTGGACAGATCAGAAAGTCATTGCTAGGGCAAGGCAGTAGTTGTGGATGCAGACATTCTCCCTAGACCCTCAAAGAGGATTTGAAATAGAAAATATATTTCTGGAATAAATTAAAGTAAAATCAAATTATTGCTGTGTTTATCCATTAGATAAGTATGACACGGTATAGGCCTAAATGGCTGTGTTTACACAGGCAGCTAAATTCTGATATTTTTTCCACTAATCGGTCTTTTGACCTATCACATCAGATCTTTTCACATCAGATCTTTTCCTGAGCTGATCTGATTGGTCAAAATCTGCCTCTGTAAACACAGAAGGTATGGAAAAGAAAAACACCCCTACAAATTCTATGGCCGTGTCACGTCCTGACCTTAGAAAGCTGTTATTTTCTGTGGTAGAGTAGGTCAGGGCGTGACAGGGGGGTTTTCTAGTTTAGTTTTCTATGTTGTCCGGTTCTAGTTTTGTATTTCTATGTTGAGTTTTGTTTAGGATGATCTCCAATTAGAGGCAGCTGGTCCTTGTTGTCTCTAATTGGAGATCATACTTAAGTAGGGTTTTTTCCACCTGGGTTTGTGGGAGATTGTTTCTGAGTTAGTGTATGTTTCTACTCTGCGTCACGGTTTGTTGTTTTGTTCGTTCAGTTTATTGTGTATGTATTGCAAAGTTTCACAGTGAAAATAAAATATGGAACGACACACACACTGTACTTTGGTCCGCTCCTTCCTACGACAACCGTGACAGAATCTCCCACCACAAAAGGACCAAGCAGCGTGCCCAGGAGGAGCAGGGATCCTGGGCCCGGTAGAGGAAAGAGTGGAGGGCGTCCTGGACCTGGGAGGAGGTAATGGCAGGGGACAAGACCCTGCCATGGATGCAGGCGGAGACAGCGAGAGAGGAACTGCAACGTTACGAGGAACTAGCACAGCAACGACGGAAGCACGAGAGGCACCCCCCAAATATTTTTTTTGGGGGGGCACACGGGGAAATTGGCAGAGTCAGGGTGGAGACCTGAGCCAACTGAGCCCTGTTCCTGCTCCCCGCACTCGCCCTGAGGTGCGTGTTACCAGTCTGGCACCACCTGTGCCAGCCCCACGCATCAGGCCTCCAGTGCGCCTGCCCAGTCTGGGGTGTCCTGTTCATGCTCCCCGCACTCACCCTGAGGTGCGTGTCACCAGTCTGGCGCCACCTGTGCCAGCCCCACGCATCAGGCCTCCAGTGCGCCTGCCCAGTCCGGGGGTGTCCTGTTCCTGCTCCCCGCACTCGCCCTGAGGTGCGTGTCACCAGTCTGGCACCACCTGTGCCAGCCCCACGCATCAGGCCTCCAGTGCGCCTGCCCAGTCCGGGGGTGTCCTGTTCTTGCTCCCCGCACTCACCCTGAGGTGCGTGTCACCAGTCTGGCACCACCTGTGCCAGCCCCACGCATCAGGCCTCCAGTGCGCCTGCCCAGTCCGGGGGTGTCCTGTTCTTGCTCCCCGCACTCACCCTGAGGTGCGTGTCACCAGTCTGGCGCCACCTGTGCCAGCCCCACGCATCAGGCCTCCAGTGCGCCTGCCCAGTCCGGGGGTGTCCTGTTCCTGCTCCCCGCACTCGCCCTGAGGTGCGTGTCACCAGTCTGGTGCCACCTGTGCCAGCCCCACGCATCAGGCCTCCAGTGCGCCTGCCCAGTCTGGGGTGTCCTGTTCGTGTTCCCCGCACTCACCCTGAGGTGCGTGTCACCAGTCTGGCACCACCTGTGCCAGCCCCACGCATCAGGCCTCCAGTGCGCCTGCCCAGTCCGGGGGTGTCCTGTTCCTGCTCCCCGCACTCGCCCTGAGGTGCGTGTCACCAGTCTGGCGCCACCTGTGCCAGCCCCACGCATCAGGCCTCCAGTGCGCCTGCCCAGTCCGGGGTGTCCTGTTCCTGCTCCCCGCACTCGCCCTGAGGTGCGTGTTACCAGTCTAGCGCCACCTGTGCCAGCCCCACGCATCAGGCCCAGGCCCAGTCCAGAGCTTCCGGCGACGGTTCCCAGTCCAGAGCTTCCGGCGATGGCCTGCAGCCCAGAACCTCCGGCGGCGGCCTGCGGCCCAGAGCCTCCGGCGGCGGACTGCGGCCCAGAGCCTCCGGCGGCGGACTGCGGCCCAGAGCCTCCGGCGGCGGTCTGCGGCCCAGAGCCTCCGGCGATGATCTGCGGTCCAGTTCCTCTGACGATGATCCACGGTCCGGTGGCACAAAAGCAGAGGGATCAGCGGGCGGAGCGGGGGTGGTTACGCCCCGAACCGGAGCCTATGCCCCGAACCGGAGCAGCCTCCTCTGTTGGAGGATCCGCTGGATGAGAAAGTTCTGCTTACTGCACCAGAGCCGTCATAGACATTTGTCACTCTCCCCCTAACCCTCCCTTTTTTTTGGTTGTTTTGGTGCATTCGGAGTCCGCACCTTTGGGGGGGGGGGGGGGGGGGGGTACTGTCACGTCCTGGCCTTAGAAAGCTGTTATTTTTTATGGTAGAGTAGGTCAGGGCGTGACGGGGGTTTTCTAGTTTAGTTTTTCTATGTTGTCAGGTTCTAGTTTTGTATTTATATGTTGGGTTTTGTTTGGGATGATCTCCAATTAGAGGCAGCTGGTCTTCGTTGTCTCTAATTGGAGATCATACTTAAGCAGGGTTTTTTTCCACCTGGGTTTGTGGGAGATTGTTTCTGAGTTAGTGTATGTTTCTACTCTGCGTCACGGTTTGTTTTGTTCGTTCAGTTTATTTTGTATGTATTGCAAAGTTTCACAGTGAAAATAAAATGTGGATGACACACACGCTGCACTTTGGTCCGCTCCTTCCTACGACAACTGTGACAGGCCGTCTACACTTGACACTTACATGCGACTTCTACTATCAGAATACAAAGATCGCATTGAAAAGACACACACACACACACACACACACACACACACACACACACACACACACACACACACACACACACACACTAACTAACTACCCGGAGTCGCCTCTTCGTTGTTGACGTTGAGACTGGTGTTTTGCGGGAACTATTCATGAAGCTGCCAGTTGAGGACTTGTGAGGCGTCTATTTCTCAAACTAGACACTCTAATGTACTTGTCCTCTTACTGAGTTGTGCACCGGGGCCTCCCACTCCTCTTTCTATTCTGGTTAGGGCCAGTTTGCGCTGTTCTGTGAAGGGAATAGTACACGGTGTTGTACGAGATCTTCAGTTTCTTGTCAATTTCTCACATGGAATAGCCTTCATTTCTCAGAACAAGAATAGACTGACGAGTTTCAGAAAAAGGTTATTTGTTTCTAGCCATTTTGAGCCTGTAATCGAACCCACAAATGCTGATGCTCCAGATACTCAACTAGTCTAAAGAAGGCCAGTTTTATTGCTTATTTAATCAGAACAACAGTTTTCAGCTGTGCTAACATAATTGCAAAAGGTTGTCTGACGATCAATTAGCCTTTTAAAATGTTAAACTTGGATTATCAGGGTTGCCATTGGAACACAGGAGTGATGGTTGCTGATAATGGGTCTCTGTACGCTTATGTAGATATTCCATAAAAAATCTGCCATTTCCATCTACAATAGTCATTTACAAAATTAACAATGTCTACACTGTATTTCTGATCAATTTGATGTTATTTTAATGGACAAAAAATTTGCTTTTCTTTCAAAAAGAAGGACATTTCTAAGTGACCCCGAACTTTTAGGTCAACAGAAATGGAATAAAATCAGAAAAAGAAATTGAGATTCTTACAGATGAAAGGTTGGTAAATTATTTCTGATTATGATGTGTGCATGTTCTTCAGAAAATGTATTCTGTTTCAGAAGATTGAATGTTCACATACTTTGCTCTTTATTTCAACAGTGATTCAACTACAGACTGGCTGAGCAGTTCAGACAGTGAGTAAGATATTCACGGTCATCGTTGAAGTACTGTACTGGGTTTTATCCAGAACATTGCACAGATAAACGCTCTCCTCCCTGTCTCTTCATCCAGTTGAGGATTCCGTTGAGCAGCTGCTGAAGCTGGACTCCCACAAGGTTAACACAGTTAAGCAGGTAATAGAGAGAAAAGATGGGTCCTCCATTCCTGCTGATCTGTTGTGTAAGGTGGACCACTGCATTATTAGACGGCGTTAGGAATGATTATAGGACAAGCGTATATTGTCTAGATTTGGCATGGGCCCTCAGATCCTCAAAAAGTTCTACAGCTGCACCATCGAGAGCATCTTCATTGGCTGCATCACCGCTTGGTATGGCAACTGCAAGGCACCCGTCTGAAAGGGGCTACAGAGGTTGGCGAGTACGGCCCAGTATATCACTGGGGCCGAGGTCCCGGCTATCCAGGACCTCTATACCAGGTGGTGTCAGAGATAGGTCCAGACAATTGTCGAAGACTCCAGCCACCCTAGTCATAGACTGTTCTCTCTGCTACCGCACAGCAAGCAGTACCAGTGCACCAAGTCTGGAACCAACAGGACCCATAACAGCTTCTACCTCCAAGCCATAAGACTGCTAAACCAGACTGCTAAATAGCTTATCTAAAGGCTACCTGCTGCTGCTACTGTCTGTTATCTATCCTGTTGCCTAGTCACTTTAACCCTACCTACAGTATATGTACATAGCTACCTTAATGACCTCTTACCTCAGCACATCGATTCGGTACTGGTACTCCCTGTATATAACCACATTATTTTTACTCATCACAGTTATTTGTTATTCACTGTGAATTAATTTCTTGTGTCACTATTTCTACTTTATTGAAAACGGTAAGTAAGCATTTCACTGTTAGTCTACACCTGTTGTTTACGAAGCATGTGAAAAATACATTTTATTTCATTTTATTTCTATACTGGTTCTGATTCAGGGCGAGGCTGATTTGTGTGCAAGGGTGCTATGTAGATGAGATGTGTGACAGCATGAATAATACATATAAATGCCCCTTATCACTCTTACCGTGTCTGACTGACTGAGCATTGCACAACTTCAATATGTTCTCATTAGAGTCTGTCAAAATAGTGACTTTGAATGTTGTTGTTATGGTTAAATGCCAACATATTTCTAATGAGATATGTCTGTAATATTACATCTTTCTATTTTAGGCCATCATGCACTTTGTCAACAAGGTAATGTCAACCCTGGGACTACAGGTGACACACGTGGAGAAACAGGTATGTTTACTGTGGAAAGGCTTTGGCCATTCTGTTTGGATGGGTATTGATCACTACCAATGGCGTGAATTAAAAAGGAATCAATACATTTCCTTTCTGTTCTGTAACACCACACCCACTTGGGTAAGATCAACAAATGGTGTTCTTTCTTTATCAATGTAGTTTGCAGACGGTGTGATTCTCCTCCTGCTGATTGGACAGTTGGAGCAGTTCTTTGTTCCACTCCTCACCCCAGTCTGTAACAATGAGATGGATAGGATCTCATACATGTTCTCGGACTCAGAGGCAGAATGACATTTTTAGGGGATGAATCTGGAGGCAGCTCGTGCTTCGAAGGAAGTATTTATGTGATTGTTTGACTCAATGGTAAGGGCGTAGCTGACATATGATACAATGAATGGAACAAATATCCCATTTGGTCCTACAATAATACTCTACACCTTTACACTATTGAAGATGACAGCAGTAGAACAATGACTTGAGATCCATTTTGTTAATCATCTCACATCCATACAGAGGAATACATGGCTCTGCCCTATAGTATGCATCAGGTTATTGATTTTACTCAATTGTGAGATTGAGAAGCTGCACATGAGTGCATTTACATTGCCCAGGTGTCAGTCACCTGAATATGTCATGGTGTGCTGTGCCACTCATGTCATTATGTGGCTCAGATGGTAGAGAATGACGCTTGCAACGCCGGGATCGTGGTTTCCATTCCCACTGGGTGCCACCCATGTGGAAAATGTATGAACGCATTACTCACTTTGGGAAAAAGCGTCAGCTAAATGGTGTATGATTATCCCTCTCTGTGGTTTAGCTGCACAATCTGGACCTCCTGAATGACATTGAGCTACCCATGCCCAATGTTGACCCCGAAGGTACAGTAAGTGTGTTCATATTCTGTGGCACCCATAGTTGACCTACATATATCCTCACACCAACTTGGAGCAAAATTGGTCTTGTGACAGTGTACTTACAGTAGGAGCCTAAGGAGAATAACAAAAATACCACAGCCACATGTACTCTAAGTTGATATATCTTTGATTGCTCAGGGCTGTAATTTCCACAGCACAGAAATGGCGCTGTGAGACAGTAATGTCAAACTAATTCAGAAGATTTCCTGAATCAAAGGCATTTATCAAGGACGATAGTGATATGCCACAGACTGTTCATATGGCAAGTTGAAGCCAAAATAAGTACTGATAGTTTAAATGAAGCCCCATCACTACACACTAAAAACAAATGGTTCTATGTAGTGTCAAATAAGGCTTATTTGGCTTGTAACCATGGTGCTATATAAAAACTTTTTTTAAGGTTCTATAAAGAACAATGCTCATAAGGTTCTAAATGAAACCTGTACGGTGCTATAAAGAACCCTTTTCTAAGGTTCTATAAAGAACCGTTAAAAAAAGGTGTTCGCTGTGGTTACAACCCTTTTGGGGGCTATATAGAACCCTTTTTTTATGGGGAATGCTTCTATAAAGAACCTTTCTCAATCTCAAGCTTCTTTGTATATCCTTTTCAAGAACCTTATAGGTTTTTAATTCTGGTTAGCCATATTATATTGTTAAAATTCCTTAGGTGTTATTATTGTGTTAATTGACAAGTTGAATCAGGTATGAAAGCTCTGGAAAAGCTGGGGGTCGCTGAGGAGAGAATTGAGAAATCACTGATTTAGTCAACTGTTCTCAAGGCCATAAGTGTTTTTCACAAGACACTACTCATAGTCATATACAACATGTAATGGCATTAAACAACAGATAAAATAATCTGGATTGACACTCTCACTCACGCTTACACAAAAAGAACTGTGCGCATACCACTCCCCAAAATATTTGAATGAACCGCCGCCCCTGTAACGGTTGTCGTCGGGAATGGAGGACCAAAACGCAGCAGGAATGTGGATGCTCATCTTGTATTTTATTTTAAATAAAGTGAACACCAAAATAACAAAACGAGAACGAACGAATAACAAAACAGTCTTGTAAGGCTCACACAGGCAAAACAAGAAACAATCTCCCACAAACACTAAACCAAACACATACCCATATATAGGACTCCCAATCAGAGGCAACGAGAAAACACCTGCCTCCAATTGAGAGTCCAACCCCAATAAACCAGACATAGAAATACAAAAGACCAGAGACCACATAGAAATACAAACATAGAACATTACCCAAAAACAATAAATCAAACGCCCTACTAAATAAACCACCACCCCGAACCACATAAAACAAATACCCTCTGCCACGTCCTGACCAAACTACAATAACAAATAACCCTTATACTGGTCAGGACGTGACAGCCCCTCCATCTCCTTCGGTGCCATTATATTTACTGTACATTTGAATTGTCACTAAAAGAGCAAAGAACCCTTTTGTGAACGGCAAAGAACCATTGCAGGGCTCAAATGGTTCTTTGATTCCCAAAGAACCCTTAAGGACCCCTCTTTTCTTAGTGTGTATGCATGGTGATATGAGTAGTGTTCTGAGGGAGAGCTGGGATTCCGTTGGAATATGAATGAATATGATGATTATTGCTCTGGATGATTGGCTAAAGGGTTTGTCCAAAATGCCACCCTATTCCCTATATACTGCACTACTTTAGTCCAGAGCCATGTGGGCCCTGTTTAAAAGTAGTACACTACATAGGGAGTAAGGTGCCATTTGGGACTGAGACCCACTCTGAGGTCATAATCATTCATATCGAGGCTCTCTCAGGCTTGAAACCTCAAAGGAAGAATGTCACTCTATCTGTTGGCTGTTGCTAGACACTGGGAGTTAACCTTTCTCCACCATACACTGCAATGCCGAGAGAGAGAGAGTTACTGTTGTCCTGTTGACAATATTGATTATTAATTATGTTCATATTTTAAATGTCCAAAGTAAGCTTTGGCAATATGTACATTGTTATGTCATGCCAATAAAGCTATTTGAATTGAGTTGAGAGGATTAAGAAAGAGAGAAAGATAGAGAAAGGGAGATAGTGGAAGAAAGATAGATAGAGGCTGAGTTCACAAACCTGTTCTACTAACACACTGAAGCCTCAGGACCAGAACATCCAATCAATCAGAATGAACCAAATTACAACACAGTCAAAACCAAACTACATTACCTATTGGGAAACACAAGCACAAAGCAAAATGCAGTGCTATCTGGCCCTAAATCGACAGCACACCGTGGCAAACTATTTGACCATGGTTACTGATCAAAACCTTTGAAAAATCCTTACAAAGTACAGGCTCAGTGAGTACAGTCTTGCCATTGAGAAGGGTAGACACAGGAAAACCTGGCTCCCTGTAGAAGAAAGGCTGTGCAACCACTGCACCACAGCAGAACCTGAGACAGAGCCGCATTTCCTGGCAAAATGTAAAAAAATATAAAACAATTAAAGAGTGTCAGACCTCTCTGATGAGAATAGGCGACCCGTCCTGTTGGGGGAGGACGCATAGAGCTGTGGGTTGTCAGCGCACACATTGCTGTCTGCCACAAAATGAGAGACAGTGTCTGACAGACCAACCAACCTGCACATGTCCTCTATGCTTATTGTTATTGTTCAATGTCTGGTTATTTTGACCCTTGATTAATGTTGTTACTGTTGCCCCGTTGACAATATTTATTATTATTTTATTTATGTTAATATTGTAAATTTCCAAAGTAAGCTTTGGCAATATGTTCATTGTTACGAGAGAGAGAGAGAGAGAGAGAGAGAGAGAGAGAGAGAGAGAGAGAGAGAGAGAGAGAGAGAGAGAGAGAGAGAGAGAGAGAGAGAGAGAGAGAGAGAGAGGGAGAGAGAGAGAGAGAGAGAGAGAGAGAGAGAGAGAGAGAGAGAGAGAGAGAGAGAGAGAGAGAGAGAGAGAGAGAGAGAGAGAGAGAGAGAGAGAGAGAGAGAGAGAGAGAGAGAGAGAAATATATAGAGTTTTTTCTTGATTTTTCTTCTGGAAAAAATGTAAATAAAGAAGCTCTGAGCGTTTACTTTCTTTGTAATAATACAATAAGCTGGTTAATTTGCTTGGCAGCATAACCTGTCATTTAAAAGTAAAGCTTTGAGTTGATAACTGTTAATGGTTGGACTGGCACAATTAATTCAACCCAGGAATAAATGGCTGATTTAATTACTTTTTTAGCATCCTTTTAATTATGGGCTAATCTCTGTAATGGAATACGGAATCCCACTGCTCCAGGTCTACAGGTACACACCAGTGTGTGCATTAATTAGGTTAACAGGAGCTTGAGTCCATCTTCATACTGCATTCATTTAATTATTGTGCATTTATATCTACTGAATAATTACCACAGAGGGAAGAGGGATATCGTTGGTTAGATTTTATCTAATGTTGTTTGTGGTTAAATTTTGTGACCCACTTTTAAAGGAAAACTCCACCGAAAAACGATATTTTGGTATTTGTTTCGTTAGTCCATTGTTGATACAGTCCCAAAATGTTTTGCATGTCAGCGATCAAGTTTTCAAGATGTGTAACTTTCAAAATACAGAAATACAACTGGTATGATGCATTTTGCATCATATGATGCTGCATTTGACTTTTTGTGCCAATGTCGCTAATTGCACCCACCTGACCCCCATTATCAATGTTCTAGTGGTTGTAGGTGCTGTCAAAGCATAAATCAATGACTCTAATCACTTCATGTGTCACTGACTGCATCTCTCCTAGATATAGGAGGTCCAATATGCTCTGTTTAAGAGCAGATGAGAATGGACAGAATGTGGAGGAGGATGTAACAAGGTGAAAACATGGGAAGTCCTTTGTCTCAGCTCTTTTCTTACTTGGCCAAAATAAAGATATACATCTTTTTTATCTGAATTATTTTCTATATAAAGCCTTGTGAACTGTTTCAATAAAGTTATAGTTTCAATAAAGTTATGAATTCCTGTAGTATTGTAGCTAGCTGGACTGAAATAGTGAACGTATGTATGAGTGTTTGAGTGAGTGAGTATCATATTGTGTTGTAAGATTCTGAGACTGATGCTCAGGCACACGTTCATTACAGCTCAATGTCACACTTCTCAGAGGGCAGACAGAGAGAGAGTGGTCCTGGCCTGGTTTGAGTTCCCCCTCTTCATCATGTAAATATCCCATTTCAGCAGACAGTTTAAGTGTGCTGTCAGGTCACCAGAATGGTTTCTCTTCACTCAATGTTTTTGGGCCAGCCTTCCAATGTACTGCCCTTGAACTCCCCCATCTCAGGGGATTGGCAGTTAGATTTGCCTGATGAAAATTGTGGACATTCAAAACATTTAAGACAGGCATAGCAAATGGATTATCTGATCAGAGGTCAGATCCTTGAGGACTCTCAGCACTTAGTGGTAGATACAAAGGTCTGAAATTACAATAAATGGAATAGTGAATAAGGGCTGTCAGTCTTGTTTAAGGCTGAGTTCAGTTGGCAGGAAAATAGGTAGTTTGGCATTTGGCTGACCCGGAGGCAGCTAGGCAGAGTGGTCACTAGTAGGCACAGCCACTAAGTCATAAAATCTACTTTTAAACCTAGCCCTAACCATAACCACACTGCTAACCTTAATGCCTAACTCTAACCTTAAAATAAGACCAAAAGTGACATTTCTTATAATATAGCCAATTTAGACTTTGCAGCTGGCCCATCTAGCAGAAATCGCTCAGTTCTGCCTCCAGGGCAAGATTCATGATGATAAACGTCAAACTGTGGAAAATGGGGCTGACTGTGGAGGCAGTGCAAAGATAGCTACAATATTTATTGTTTATGCTTGGTGCTATTATAAAGATATTCATCTACACATGAAAGTTATCTGAGTAAGGGAGACAATTTGACTAGTTTACCGAAATTCACAATTGGCTACTTCAGCTCTCCTCTCTTCTGCTCTTCTCCCCTTCCTCTCCCCTCTCCCCCTACCCTCTTCTCTATTCTCCACCCCCTGTGGGTGTCTCTCTCTTTGAGTGACATCTGATCACCAATGGCACTGTAATGATAATCTGATAACAGTGGGCCGGATAGGGCCATCCAAATGGGCTTTATCACATTACATTTAGACAAATGGCATGAAATGGCAACATTAAGATCCACTTAACGTGGGCTCTGCGCCACAGAAGGGCTCTCTGCCTGCCTCAGAGAGGGCTGAGTGGGAAGGGTGGTAGATGCTAGTGATGGGACGGTCTAATGGGGTTTTGATAGATGGATGCCATCATGCCAGCAGCCAGAGTGATGCTTTTCCCTGCTCCTCTGGAACAGTGGGAGATCTTAGAAATGTTTTGTTTTTCATAGTGATGAATGGGATTAACTAGCTTACACTGTTTATTATAAAGTCTTTGTCCCTCTGGTCTTTTTCCACAATAATTCTATCATAGCAATGAAACAGAGAGGGAGGAAGGTCTGGGAAAATGTGGAAGTGATGGGGAGCAAGGCAGATGGATGTGTTTAGGAGAAGAAAAGGAAGAAAGGAAGAGAGTGAAGGACAGACTGGTGGGATGAGGAGAGAAGAGAAAAGGCGTATTGAATAGAGTCGGAGGTAAAAAAGTGAGAATTTTGGAGAGAGAGAAAGCTGATTAATGAAAAAGCTGAATAGACTTCTTGCTAACAAACCTTGACATCTCCTTGGATACTCTGGCATCTGAGACCCTCCTTCAGCTGTGGCAGACAGGATTCTAATTTAGAACAAGGTATTTAGGCGTGACATGACTGTCTGTGTCTCCGTCTGTCTGCTTCTGTCTGGCCTGTCATCTCCTGGCCTTAATGATGTCTCAGGTCCTAGTCTGGCTGCCTGGGTCGTGTGATTCACCAGGCTATGGGTGGCAGCTACAGGCCACTGCATTGACTCAGACAGAATGCTCTGGCCAAACACAACGTCTGAAACAAACTTTATTCAACTTTTATGTTTTGGGCTTTGAGATTCTGAGTTTAAAAAGGAGCAGCAGACACACAGAAATGTTTAAACACACTGGAAAAGATACAACTTTATTTCTCCCTGGTGGAACAATACAAAGTTAACAAGTGCAGAAACAATTCAACTCATAACTCTACATTGTAGTGGATTACAAGGACAGAACGTGGTGCACGTTATCACCACCACCACACCCACAGTGAGGTACCGACAAATCACTACAAAGCTTCTTTGTACAGGTGGAGATTTACTCTACGGCAACCTCAAGCAAGCGCTACCGATACACCAAGTGTGGAACCAACAGCACCCTGAACAGCTTCTACCACCAAGCCGTAAGACTGCTAAACAGTTAGTCCTGGTAGCTATTTGGTTAACTACTTATTAACTATCTGCATTGACCCTTTTTGCACTAACTGTTTTTACTCATCACATACATTGCTGCTACTGTTCACTATGTCACTTTATTCCTAGTTATTTGTATATATCTACCTCAATTACCTCGTACCCCTACACATTGACTCAGTACTGGTACGCCTTGTATATAGTCAAGTTATTGTTACTCATTATGTATCTATTATTACTTTTAATATTACGTGTTTTACTTTTGTATTATTTCTCTATTTTCTTTCTCTCTTCACTGTTGGGAAGGGACCATAAGTATGCATTTCACTGTTAGTCCACAGCTGCTGTTTACTAGACGTTTAACTGAAGTCTGTGCCCAGTGGGTTGCTAGGGAAGGGGCATTTCCCTATTTATCACGACTACATATTGTTGATGGAAAAGGAACTCCCTGCTCACAGTAGCTTTGCTTTGTTACAGCAGCATAGCACTGTGGCTCCAGAGGAGACGTGTGTTCCCTAGCATATCTGATCTCTGCCATTTCCCCTGCTTTGAGCCCAATTAAATCCCCTTTGTATTGCAGCAGCTGTTTAAAATTCCTGCTCCTCCCAGTTTCCTAGCTGCTGCCACTGCTCTCTCTCACTTTCTGCAGGAGGGAGGGAGGTAGGGAAGGAGGCGGCGGACGGAAGAAAGGAGCGGGGGAGAGAGAAGAGAGAGAGGGGGAGAGAGGGGGAGAGAGGGAAAGGGGGAGGGGGAGGGAGAGAGAGATAGGAGAGGGAGTGACAGAAAGAGAGAGGTTGTGACAGAAAGAGAGAGAGAGAGAGATGAGAGAGAGAGAGCGAGGGAAGAAATGAAGGAAGGAAAGAGAGGGGGAGGAAGAGAAAAAGAGAGAGTGCCAGTCCAGTCCAACCCAATTATTTCAGTTGGTCACATCTTATCTCAGCACTAGGTACAAGTCAACTTATATCGCACTTCTTGTGTTTTAAAAATGATATATTTCTATGATTGTCTATATTATTAGTACTGCACTGTTGGGAAAGAGCTCTTAAGTAAGAATGTCTCTGTACTGTTGTATCCTGTGCACATGGCGAATAAATGTTGAAACTTGAAACATGTCAGCACAGGGTACAAGTTAACTCAAACTGACCAAATCTGAACTTTATTGCTGATTACAACAGATTATAATGTCAGCAAGGGTCATTCTTAAAACAGAAATGTGTAAAATGGTTGTACAAATCCAATGCATTTTTTGGGGCCTGCAGACTTCAGTGAACATATGAATCCAGATAATGACAAAACTCTTTTTTCAGTATTGCTCTTTTAGAATTTGGGGGATAGCTGTGCTGCTCCTTCTGCCTACTGGCTGGTCAGGAGTGTTAGTGGAAATTCCAGTAACTCCCAAACAGAAGTGTGTATAGTTCTGCCCTTTTTATTGGCCCCTACCAAGGACACTGCAGTGTACTGCCTGCTGCATGGTTGGTACGGTCCAGGAATTCTCTGTACGTAATGTACTGGCTGTGCAGCTGCCAGATAGCCAGGTTACAGCTGCCAGATAGCCAGGTTACAGCTGCCAGATAGCCAGGTTACAGCTGCCAGATAGCCAGGTTACAGCTGCAGAATCGGGGAAGAGTGAAGAGAGACACACCCCTGTACTACACTGTATACGCTCTTAGAAAAAAGTGATATCTAGAACCAAAAAGGGTTCTTCGGCTGTCTCCATCGGAGAACCCTTGAAGAACCCCTTTTGGTTCCAGGTAGAATCCTTTCTATTCCAGGTACAACCGTTTTGGGTTCGATGTAGAACCCTTTCCACAGAGGGTTCTACATGGAACCCAAAAGTGTTCCTCCTGGAACCAAAAAGGGTTCTCCTATGGAGACAGCTGCAGAACCCTTTTGGAACCCTTTTCTATACGAGTGGGCCTCCTGGTCTTCCTCCTTCACAATCCTTCCCCTCCCAGCCTGCTGACACAAACATATGCTTTATTCTCTCTCCCCCCTCCCAACACAACAAGGCTGTAATTTATGTATCAATCAGAAAGTACAGTATATGTCAGCAATTAGTTAAGCGCTGAGCACAGCTTTATTCCATCCCTGTGCGGTTGCTAACACCTTTCTTTTTCACTGAAGTGATTATTTTGTCTGCACTCCACTCTTGCTCATTGCTAAGCTGACAAGGTTGCTTGAAGGGGAAGACCACTGTGTTCAGTAAGGTTTTATTATGTTGACATATGTCTTTTCCATAGACTTCACCTTGCGATTAAATCTATCCAGCAGAGAGAGCCTGTTCTGCATCCCAAATGGCACCCTATTCCCTATATAGTGCATTACTTTTGACCTGAGCCCTACCAAATGTAGTGCACTATATAGGGAATAGGATGCCATTTGGGATGCAGACCTCAGATTCAATTCAGTGATTGCTCTGTGTGTGAGATGGTCTATGTTCTCATTTAGGTCAGGGCTCTCAATGTTGTACATTATTGCTGATAAGATTGGCTATTACCGGTATGGTACATTGGTGCTTATAATTTAAGTGAACCAAATTAATATACATTTTTATCATTATTCCTAATGGGTCTCTTTAACTAAAGCCTGGACAGGAAAAGGACTGGACATCAATTTGTGAAGGTTGTAGTAGAGGAAACTTCACCAACTTATGTTTAATTAGAAAAATAATAAGATCACAAAATACACACAAAGGCCTTTTCTGAAGACAGGGTGACACTGTAGAATATAGATATCTCTCGATTCAGGTGAGTCACTTGTCGCTGAAGCAAAATAGTGCAGTCCATCTTCAAGATGCTCAGCGTCAACCTCCATGGTGAATCGCGTAGGATGTTTACCACTCATAGAGTCCCTGACTAGTTTACTTTAAACAAATCCCCAATAGATACAGTACTCCCACAACTTCTTCTGACTACTACTGAATTTAACCCCACACAGCAACCAAGTGCAATCAACACTCAAACACACAAATCAAACAAAGCCTCCTCGTTTGCAACCACATTTTATCCAGTTCACTTCAAGTCTCCATTGGTTTCTTATTAGAACAGTCCCAGCCCATGCAGGGGTATACATGGTCAGTTTCAGTGCCTGTGGCCTGTTCCTTAGCAGTGTTTGGGTAGCAGCAGCTCCATCCACCTGGGCCTTCTGTCGTAGTCTAGACGTCTCGTCATACTCTATCCTCCATAGCCCTGTGTGTAGGAGCTCAGAGGAATGGAGGTGAGCAGGAACTGCTAGCTAGCCGCTAGCGTCCGTAGGGCCAGCCACCCTGTGGTACGTTACTGTGTCAATAATCCAGCCAGACAGAGACAGGTGTCTGAGCCGTGCTATCCTCTGCCCGGCGTCGCTGCTCTCTACTCTTCTACTCATTCATCCTCTTGCAGCTTCACTCTGAATGGAAAAAAAGACAGTGATACACTATTAAAACTCTTATAACGATGGTATTGACAGTACAACCAATGCCCAGCTAAATGAATTAGACATACGCTGTATACTCTAGTTTCAGCGTTCTGCTCTGTTGTATGTTTGCATTGAACAAGGCCAGTGGGGGAAAGGCAATTCATCATTATTGTTGTTATCTTTTTTTAAATTGCAATGGAGTGAAGAATAAAAGCAACAACCATTCCTCTCCATGGTGCTTCCTCTCTACCCGGCTGTCTTTAGTTTTTTATAATATATGTATTAACATTTGTTACAATTTAACAATCATCAGCAGACTTCACCCCCAGACATGCTGCTCCACACACACACACACACACACACACACACACACGGCAGACTTCACTTGATTTAATTTATTTGCTACCCAAACGTTACCACGCAAACCCATTCAGCTGCAGTTGTGGTTGAAAGATAGCATGTGAATATGCAGGAAATAGACACACGCTTTGGAGACAAAAGAAATGACATGAAAGTACCCAGGCTTATTTCTGGAGATAATCTGGCATTAGTAAGTGGTATCTTTATCAGATTATTGTGTCACACTGCTCAGGTAGACTGGCAGGCAGATGACTGCTTTTAGTGTGTATGTTGCTGTATGGTCAAGTTTGGTCAAAGCAATGCACCTACCATACATTGACCATCTGATGAATCAGAAACCAGACTGCCAGGCGATAGACTTGCTGATATGATACACTACATGACAAAAGTATGTGGACACCTGCCCGTCAAATATCTAATTCCAGAAACATGGGCATTAATATGGAGTTGGTTCCCCCCTTTGATGCTATAACAGCCTCCACTCTTCTGGGAAGGCTTTCCACTCGATGTTGGAACATTGCTGTGGTGACTTGCTTTCATTCAGCCACAAGAGCATTAGTGAGGTCGGGCACTGATGTTGGGCGATTAGGCCTGGCTCGCAGTCGGCGTTCCAATTCAACCCAAAGGTGTTCGATGGGGTTGAGGTCAGAGCTCTGTGCAGGCCAGTCAAGTTCTTCCATGCCAAACTCTACAAAACCTTTCTGTATGGACCTCACTTTGTGCACGGGGGCATTGTCATGTTGAAAAAGGAAAGGGCCTACTCAAAACTGTTGCAACAAAGTTGAAAGCACAGAATTGTCTAGAATATCATTGTATGCTGTAGCGTTAAGATTTCCCTTCACTGGAAATAAGGGGCCTAGCCCGAACCATGAAAAACAGCCCCAGACCATTATTCCTCCTCCACCAAATGTTACGGATGGCACTATGCATTCGGGCAGGTAGCAATCTCCTGGCATCTGCCAAACCCAGATTTATCGGCCTGCCAGATGGTGAAGCGTGATTCATCATTCCAGAGAACGCGTTTCCAATGCTCCAGAGCCCAATGGCGGCTAAATTTACACCACTCCACTGACTTGGCATTACACATGATGATCTTAGGCTTGTGTGTGGCTGCTCAGCCATGGAAACCCATTTCATGAAGCTCCTGATGAACAGTTCTTGTGCTGACGTTGCTTCCAGAGACAGTTTGGAACTCAGTAGTGAGTTTTGCAACCGAGGACAGCCGACTGTGAGCTTGTGTGGCCTCCCACTTCGCGACTGAGCCGTTGTTGCTCCTAGATGTTTCCACTTCACAGTAACAGCACTTACAGTTGACTGGGGAAACTTTAGCAGGGCAGAAATTTGACAAACTGACTTGTTGGAAAGGTGGCATCCTATGACAGTGCCACGTTGAAAGTCACTGAGCTCTTCAGTGCAGGACATTCTACTGTCAATGTTTGTCTATGGAGAATGCATAACTGTGTGCTTGATTTTATAAACCTGTCAGCAATGGGTGTGGCTGAAATAGCCAAATCCACCTATTTTTTAGGGGTGTCCACATACTTTTGTGTATCTTAGCCACAGAGGCCTGACTGGAAATGGCTGTCAGGTGACGGTCAGGCAGACGGCTCAGCTCTGAGTCAGGGCCTATGACTGTGGTGGCAGATGCCACCTCGTTTGGTTGACTCTGCTATAGATGACCCTAGCTGGCCTGGTGAGGCAGCCTGGCATGCAGGCAGGCATCACCCAGGAGGTGGGTGGTCCATATGGCACCGGGCCTGGTTGCTGTGATCCGATACCAAATGTTCTGGTGATAATCACCATGGAGATAGAGCTTCATCTCTCGCTATGGTTAACATGCATTAATATGATATGAAATGCTGCTGGCTGCCTATTCAGTTTTCACACTGTCGATGCTACAGTAGTTTGCATTTCCTGCCGTACAGGAAAATTCTCAGCAACTAAAGAGTGATCAAATTAAGATCCTACATCTGTACACACCAAGCCCTGAGCAGCTTGATTGTTGCTCACATACTGTATTATAAAGCCTAAAACCTAGTATCTGACCTAAATGATATTGCAGTTCAGCTATTTTTTATGATGCTCTGAGGCATCATACTAAGTTAGTATCAGTATGGGAACACGAGGAATCCAAAGAGCAGCACTAATCATAGAGAAGGGAAGGCTCAATCTGCCAACATCCCAAAACTGAATCCAGGACCTCTCTCTGGTACGGGGTCCATCAGACATGTGCAATTCGATGGTATCAAGAGAGTTAAGGGTTATCACCCCACCCCTGGGCAGAGACAACTGGCCTTGATGCCAGGCACCACACCCTCATAGGGTAATTTTTCCCCTTAACCATACCACAATCAACTTTTCCCAGTTGAATTTTGTATACATTTTTTTATGATATGTACCCATTGATTCTTGAAGAATATAACTTATAAATGCCTCATGAGCTTAATTCCCTATCATAAATGAAATTATAAGCGTGTTTTACTACAATGTTTGTAAACAAGGTAAATGTAAACAAACATTATATAGCATCAAAACATGGTTAAAATTATACATTTTATATCATGGACCGTCAGTCCTTAGCACTCTCTATGAATTTGAAAGTGGTTCAATTTCTCCAGCCCCATCCCTTAGCTTTTTATAAAAACCGGGGCAGAGAAAACGCTTTATTATTGTTTCAACTGCTGATTGACCCTTTAATGTAGTGAGCTTTGAAATGATTGGTGTATGTTAATTTTAAAGTGATTCAAATGCATTAAAATGTTAATGACGGTAGTATGATAAACTAAAGAAGATATACATTTTTTTCACGTTTTTGACATTTTTATGTTTACTTTTTGAAAATACTAATATTAAATGGCCCAAAATACCAACAAATATAAATACTGACAGGTAGATGCAAAAATGTAATTTCAGCCTGTGGTGCTTGGCCTTAATATGACCAGACATTCTAACCAGATCTGAGACTTTGTACAGATGTAGGATCTTAATTAAAGACAGTTTGCTGTAGCAGGAAAATAATCCTACTGAAACAGCAAATGTGAATTATTATGTGCCTTATAATGAATGGACATTTTTGTAGGGGTTGATACATTTTTTGTAAGGGGAAATCAAGTTAAATTTCTAAATGGAAATTACAAACGTCAGAAGCCTTTTTAAACCTAAAATACACTGCAAGTTTTCAAATTTCCTGAAAGTTATCCTGCAACAGGGTGATCAAATTAAGATCCTACATCTGTAACTGTCAGGAGGAGATCCCGTTTCATTATTGAGCTCTGAGTGTTTTTTATTTGCGCTGTGCTGGGAGCTTCCAGGAACAGCTGTGTGTGTTTACTGCTGTGTAAAGGCTTGCTACAGGGCCCCAGTGGACCACAATGTCAAAAATATATCAGTTATGTGGCCATGTGCTCATGTGCTCTCCATGCACAAATTGTCAAAGAAAGCATACTAAAGCCTTGGATCTTTTTCCTGTTATGAGCCAATATAGTCCACAGCTTCTTATCAATCATGGCATACTTGATACTGTCATGATCCCACTGAGCATATTATTTGTTCCACTTAACCAACGGGGACTTGTTGTCTGTTGGACTCATCGGTTCCTGTAAATACATGGCTGTGCATGAATAACTGATTGTGACTCTTCCTTTTAGCTAGAACATACAGTACCTGGTTAAACATTCTGTATTTGATAAGGCTGACTTCAATACCTGAACAGCAGAATTTTTATAAATCTATCCACGAAGAGAAAGTAATATCAGATTCCCAGACCGCCTACGCTGAGCCAATAACAGATTTAAGTCTGTGCACACATAACAGCCTTCTCAAGTAGAATCCCAGCTAGAAAATGTGGTTCCTTAGAAGTTGTAGGAACGTACATTTTTGGTTTCCCATTGATTCTGGGAACGAAGCCATAACTTTCCTGACTGAACGTTTTTAAACTTTCAGAGAACCGAAGTGAACATTTTTCCTGTTCTGGTAACGTTAATCTTTAGGTTGCAGGGAGGTTCTGAGAACGTTTTACTATGGTTCCCTGAAAGTGTTCCTGGGATGTTTTATTAACGTTCTGAGAATGGAAATTATAGGTTATTTGAAGGTAATTAAATAACGTTCTCAGAACATGTTTCAAAAAGACTTTTAGTAAAACTGTTAACTTAGTTTGGGTTAACTGTGTTGAACTACAATCACAGAAAGGACACATGGAATTTTATCTGCTTAATCTTTAATCATGCAAACACATTTATTTTTTTATTGTGGCATGGCGTCAGTGAGATTCAAACCAATGCTCTTCTGTTCTCTATCCATGGAATTAGTCCACTGCGCCCCCAGAATGGAGCTAGCATGCCATGTTTTTTTTAACTCATACAAATCTGTTAATTTTTGTCTATTCAAACAGACCCCATTTCAAAGGAAACAAGCACTCAATAAGATCACACACTTAACAAGATAGAGGATAGAGATAGTTTTGTTGACACTGAGAACGGAATGTATATGTTTTTAAATAACATTCTTAGAATGTTATTTGAACATTACTAATGTTTTCTTGTGGTTTTTGTGGAAAGTTTTCTTAATTTTCTGAAAACTTGACTTTAAATAGAACCATGAGAAAACCTGTAGAAAGCTATTATGCTGAAGTACTGAAATTCCCACAGAACATTGTTTCTTAATACTTTCTAAATGTTCTGAGATCATGACTTTAAATAGAACCATGAGGAAACCTGTAGAAAATGATGTAAATTATGTATGTTACGTTATGTACTGAAATTCCCACCTAAGAAACATGGATCTCAGAAAGTTATGTGCTAGCTGGGTATCCTGCACCATTCCCAGAACGTTGTGGGAAGGTTGTATGCAAGATAACCATACGACCACCATGCTCTCACCAAGCTCTAAGAAACATATGGTTCTCACAACGTTATGTGCTAGCTGGGATTATGGTAAACAGTGTTCCCACACATTAACTTGCCATGCTGCAATTCCTCCCCACAAAGAAATAGATGCAGAGAAATGATCTGATACTTTTGCTGAAGTATTGTTGTGGCAGGTGGCCTAGTGGTTAGAGCGTTGGACTAGTAACTGGAAGGTTGCAAGATTGAATCCCTGAGCTGACAAGGTAATAATCTGTCGTTCTGCCACTGAACAAGGCAGTTAACCCACTGTTCGTCATTGAAAATAAGAATTTGCTTTTAACTAACCTGCCTAGTTAAATAAAGGTAAAAAAAAAAAATGGTTGTAGATTATGCTCCAGTTTGGTGACCTTTGACCCCTATTTCTGTTGGTTTACATCCGACTAACAAACAGATGTTCCTCTAAGTATGAATATAATTCTCAGCCATTACCCATCATCCTCCCTGTTCCTGGGGTTACGGCTCTGTCACTTGCAACTTAACTCAAGACCATCTGATGATAACGCATTGTTTGTGTATTTATTTTGGACAACAAACTTTGGATCCTATTCAGTCACAACCGACTACAGAATTTGCAGTGTAAGACAATAACAATGTGATTTTCATCTCGTACCAGAAAAACAGCTTGTGATTGGACAGAGTCTTTAGCCTCAGTCTTTGAGATGGTATAATCTCAATGTTTGTATCATTTGGAAGAAAACATGATTTGTTATTCATAACTTGTACAGATTATGAAAATGTCATAACAAATGAATGCTTACTGAAAGCACTCGCTTTGAACTTCCTAAGCCAAACTCAGCTTACTCAAAACAATAAAATGTTTTGTCAAATATTACATATTTATTTTCAGAACAAGATCATACTGTTGCTAACACATCCATAACAACCTTACGGAGTCATAATGCAGTCTTCACTACCAATCATCTATTACAACAGTATGTATTACCATCAAGTAGCCTATGGATGCTACCTTCCTATAGGCCTACTTTGTCTTTTATCCACAATGTGAATCCTGACCCAAACCTAATCCATTTTCAAAGACCCTATGTTCTGTGTGAAGCTGGCCTGTTTCCAGTAGGAGTCAAGCATCCCTGACTGAGACTGATGAGGCCTCTCAGACTGAACTGACTGCTCTCTCTAACAAGGTGCCTCTGTGGACATGTCTGGTGGCACAGGTGTAGGATCTTTACAATGATTTGACCAGTATTGTCACAGCAAAATAATCATGCAGCACAGGATTTGAACATTTAGTCAATATTGTTGCTTGATCGGTGGTTAGCCTTTTAGCTGGCCAAAATTAGGCTACATGCAATACTGTTAATATAACCATGTGCTAGTGCAGGTTTTCAGGGAATTTATGTAAATAATTAAGCTAATCTTATTCTAAGAAAATAAGAGTGGTACAGAAATGAACATTAAATTATCTGGCAACAGCTCTTGTGGACATTCCTGCAGTCAGCATGCCAATTGCACGCTCCCTCAAAACTTGAGACATTTGTGGCATTGTGTTGTGTGGCACTTTTTACAGTGGCCTTTTATGGTCCCCAGCACAAGGTGCACCTGTGTAATGATCATGCTGTTTAATCATCTTCTTGATATGCCACACCTGTCAGGTGGATGGATTATCTTGGCAAATGAGAAATGCTCACTAACAGGGCCACTGTTTGCTCACTAACAAAAACAAAAAACAAATTTGAGCACACAATTTGAGAGAAATAAGCTTTTTGTGAGTATGGAACATTTCTGGTATCTTTTATTTCAGCTCATGAAACATGGGACCAACCCTTTACATGTTGCATTTATATTTTGTTCAGTATAATTATGCATATATTCATCAATAGGACAGGCTCTATGGACAGGTGTTTCTGTGAACATGTCCCACTGGTAGTTACTAGGAATGTGTTCACCGCTAGCACAGATTCTGTCTCAGCTCAAAACCCTGACTCTGACGGTCTGGCACGGCCAACAAACCCATTTGTCATATCTCTGCTCTCATTAACTTATCATAGACAGTCAGAGAGATGGCTTGGCCAGAGGACTGATGTCTGTCTGTCTGCCGTTCTGGCTGTCTGGCTCGTAGTGAGAGCTCTGTGTTTTGAGTACAAGCCAGCTCCTCGACACCAAGAGAATGTCTGAGACAGAGATTGATCCAATCCTTTGATGAAGATTGAGGTTATTCTGACTGTGTTGATCCAATCCTTTGATGAAGATTGAGTTTGTTCTGATTGACATAACTTTTTTTTGATTGAGGTTATTCTTCCAGTTGTTCTTTGATATACAGATATACAGTGCATTTGAAAAGTATTCATACCCCTTGACTTTTTAAACATGTTGTTATGTAACAGCCTTATTCTAAAATTGATCAAATATTTTTTTCCTTCATCAATCTACACACAATATCCCATAATGACAAAGTGAAAACAGGTGTTTAGACATTTTTGCAAATGTATATATATATATATATATATATATATATATATATATATATATATATATATATATATATATATATATACATATATATATATATAAAATAGAAATACCTTATTTAAATAAGAATTCAGACCCTTTGCTATGAGATTTGAAATTGTGCTCAGGCACATCCTTCTTCCATTGATCATCCTTGAGATGTTTTTATAACTTGATTGGAGTCCACCTGTGGTAAATTCAATTGATTGGACATGATTTGGAAAGGCACACACCTGTCTATATAAGGTCCCACAGATGACAGTGCATTTCAGAACAAAAACCAAGCCATGAGGTCGAAGGAATTGTTCGTAGTGCTCCAATTGTGTTGAGGCACAAGGTTACCAAAACATTCCTGCAGCATTGGAGCCACCAAGACTCTTCCTAGAGCTGACCGCCAAGCCAAACTGAGCAATCGGGGGAGAAGGGCCTTGGTCAGGGAGGTGGCCAAGAACATGATTGTCACTCTGACAGAGCTCCAGAGTTCCTCTGTGGAGAAGGGAGAACCTTCCAGTAGAACAACCATCTCTTCAGCACTCCACCATCAGGTCTTTATGATAGTGTCCAGACAGATGCCACTCCTCAGTAAAAGGCACATGGAGTTTGTCAAATGTACCTAAACGACTCTCAGACCATGAGAAACAAGATTCTCTGGTCTGATGAAACCAAGATTGAACTCTTTGGCCTGAATGCCAAGCATCACGTCTGGAGAAACCCTTGCACCACCCCGGTGAAGCATGGTGGTGGCAGCATCATGCTGTGGGGATGTTGTTCAGCGGCAGGGACAGGGAGACTAGTCAGGATCAAGGGAAAGATGAACGGAGCAAAGTACTGAGAGATCCTGATGAAAACCTGCTCCAGAGCGCTCAGGACCTCTGAGTGGGGCGAAGGTTCACCTTCCGACAGGACAATGACCCTAAGCACACAGTCAAGACAACGCAGGAGTAGCTTCAGGACATGTCTCTGAATGTTATTGAGTGGCCCAGACAGACCCCGGACTTTAAATCGACCTAATATCTGGAGAGACCTGAAAATAGCTGTGCAGCGACACTCCCCTTCCAACCCGACAGAGCTTGAGAGAATCTGCAGAGAAGAATAGGAGAAACTCCCCAAATACAGATGTGTCAAGCTTGTAGTGTCATACCCAAGAAGACTCAAAGCTGTAATCGCTGGTAAAGGTGCTTGAACAAAGTACTGAGTAAAGGGTCTGAATAGTTATGTAAATGTTATATTTCCGTTTTAAAATTGTAATCAATTTGCAAACATTTCTAAAAACCTGCTATTGCTTTATCATTATGGGGTATTGTGATGAGGACTTATTATTATTTTTATCCATTTTAAAATAAGGCTGTAACATAACAAATTGTGGGAAAAGTAAAAGGGTCTGAATACTTTCAAAATGCTCTGTACATGTGGGTCGAGGCTGGATGTGTCTCTCCAAGATACCATTGGTTGTCTCTCACTTTCCTCCTCTAAGTGGTGCGAGTGACTGAAGGAGCATGTTGAGACATGATATGGTATAGAGTAGGTGACTGCATGTGTGTGTGGGAAGATGTGACACAAGTGAGTATGTGTGTGCGTGTGTGTAAGGTTAGAACAGGTGAGGGCATGAGAGTGTGGCGAGGCTCAGTGTTTCTGATTCCCATCATCCTACGAAGTGTTTGGTGGCAATCAAATCAAAGTTTATTGGTCGCTTACACAGTTTAGCAGATGTTGTAGAGGGTGCAGCAAAATGCTTATGTTACTAGCTCTAAACAATGCAGTAAAATGTAAACTGTACACAATAATAAAAAATTATACAAGTCAAGAAATGTCGGTACGAATCCAATTAACAACCAAATAGCACTGTAACAGTAATGAAATGGTAAATAATGTTTTGTGTCATTTTGGACCACCAACATTTCGCACATAATTCATTTTGCTGACACAAAAAGATCCCTCCTTGTCTAGCGTATTTAGTTTTGTCAACATATGGAAAGTTTACAGACAAATTAGCTGTTCCCATCAGGCCTGTTGGGAATTTTTTTATCCAACATTTAGGCTACTTTACTTTCATAAAACGGTTGGATGGAAACCTGGTTACAAACATGAAGTTTGTTAACAATTCCAAGAGGCATGAGGGGAAAATTCTACCTTCTCCCGTCCTACAGCCTAGGCTATTTTCCTATCCAATCCCACTTATAACCAAAAATCTGACTCCTGTCCCACATTAACATTCCTAACTTTATTCTGTAATCCATAGGTTGCATTATCAAAACACCTCTCTCGCCTATGCATGTCAAGATACCTCTATAACATTTCCCCGCTACTCTGCGCGGTCTCATACTTGCTTAGAGCTTCAGTAGAGAATGTATGAGAGTTTTTAAAACTGATTTGGTATTTAAACTATTTCTACTCCCCGTTATTCATTAGCTTATCTGCTATCTGAAAAGGAGATGGGAGATATTCTGTCATTCGTTGAAGGAGGTTATCTAGCAAGCTTAGCAACTTTGGTCATTTGGCTTTTGTTATACAGTTACAAAGTTTGTATGATTCGACAACGTTTTGTGTGTCCTGGAGCGCTCTCTGTGTTTTAAATGCTTCAAATGTATCCCGGGACTCTAGGTATAAATCTGAATTATTCCCGGTATTGAAACTTGGTCTATGCTGGAGATGCCAAATCTCTTCTTAGAGAGAAATATTGTGCTGATGGTTTGCTATGGTAACTTTCACTTAGCAACATTGTAACATTCAACGAGACAGAGAGCAAGACAACATGAGGTGATGAACCCTGAGGGAGAATATGCTAGGCTCCCTTGTGCTTTCTGCTGTACATAATTAAATCATGAGCACCAAATGGCATTTGAAAAGTGTTACTTTCCTGATCCTGACAACTCTATACAAGTCCATACTGTATAATGCACAATGAGTCTGAATGGACATCCACTGTGTGACGGGGTGACTCACCAGACGGTGGGTGTGTGGTAGGGGAGGAGCGTGGGGCTCTGGCCCTCGCCTCTGAGGCTGTGTCTGGGGTGGTGGTGGCTGAGGGCCATGGGGTGACCCTGGGCCTGGTTCTGGGTCTCACTCTCCTCTCCTGGGACCGGCCGGTGCCACTGGCTCCTAGCCTTCTTCAGCCAGCGCCCTCCCAGACCCCACTTCTCCAGGTAAACCCGACACAGCTCATAGTTCATGGCAGAGTAGTAGAGGAAGTCCAGGGCTAGCAGCACCATGACGAAGAAGCCATAGATCCACACTCCTACCAGGGCTGTGTAGTTACTGTAGAGAACAGATAGGTGAAGAGAGAGACGGAGTGAGAATGGCGTGAAATATAATTCTAAATATTTTTATGTTGCATTTCAAGCATATTTTTTTGTAATTTGATATTACGGTAAAGGAAGTGCTTTACTGAGATGTAAAGGGGACTCTCATAGCCTATCCATTTTAATAACTTCATCACTCTTCAATATTTTGTCCCAGTATTCAACACCAACACATTTCATGTATTTCACATGACATAAGGATTTATGTGGTGCATTAAACCATTTGCGGGATTCACTCTCCAACCCATAAATCGCTGCAAGGTAAAAATGAGTGCAAATAGTTTCCAATTACACTCTACCTCCACGGACAGCATTATGAATGAGTCTTGTAATAAATGTCTTGAGGATGTTAGTAAGATGATGATTTTACGGAGCAGAGCTGTGCATTAGAAAAGGGACTACCCAGGAAGATACTCCCCATTCCTATTAGAATGCAAAACTCCAAAGTCGACTTAAAATGATCATTCTGACCAAGAAAGACAGATGAGACAGAGGATGTTACGGCCAAAGTGAGGTTTATCATATGGAGGGAACACCAAAGCTTGATGATTAGTTGATTATTATCAGCTGTGTATTGCTAGGGTAAATATCAAAACGTGCAACCCTTGGGGTCCCGAAGTCCGAGTTTGGGAAACCCTGGTCTAATACATAACATGCTGACCAAATAGCTCCTTGGATGGCGTTGTAGATATTTCACAACACCAGGAATAATAACCCCACCATGGTCACTAGCTTTGCAACTGCACTCAAACAAACCCAAATAAAACCCCTGGTTACCTTGTCTCACTTCCCTCACCGGGCCTGTGTGACTTATAGCTGACTGTTTGCATAGCTTAGCAGTCTATGGTGATGTGTAAATCTGTCTGTTTAAGGCCAGCGGGGCCATTCAGGAGTGTATTTAAGTGAACCTAGAGTAAGCAAAGGGGACTGTTTGGACAGCTGTCTGTGTGGAGAGATTGATGAGAGCAGACTCACCACACAGCAACAACAAATGTTAGATAACGTTAAACAAGGCAAATTTCCTAATGCATACACATGAAGTCATCACCTGCTAATACCAGTACATGGTGCAATCATAAGCTACAATAATAGACTAGCTCATGCTCCTAACAGTAGACAGAACGCTCAGAGTCTCAGACCCAGAGCTATTGCCGGTTTAACCTGGGGCCAGTGGTAAATATCACCACTTCAGCTGTGTAGTCCAGAGCGGAGGAGGATGAAATGGCCTCCCATTATGTTATCAGCCACTAGATGTAATATCCTGACCTCCCAGAGGGGCTGTGTAACTGGCCATAGAGAGCACACGCTGAGAGGTTATTAGAGGAGAGGGTAGAGAGAGAAAGAGAGAGTGCGCGAGAGAGAGCACTATGTTTCTGTTTGTCACTGAGCTCCTTCCCACTCTGGGAGGTCATTCCTCCCTGTCTGTTCTCTTACTGAGCTCCTTCCCACTCTGGGAAGTTATTCCTCCATGTCTGTTCTCTTACTGAGCTCCTTCACACTCCGGGAGGTTATTCCTCCCTGTCTGTTCTCTTACTGAGCTCCTTCCCACTCTGGGAGGTTATTCCTCCCTGACTGTTCTCTTACTGAGCTCCTTCCCACTCTGGGAGGTCATTCCTCCATGTCTGTTCTCTTACTGAGCTCCTTCACACTCTGGGAGGTTATTCCTCCCTGTCTGTTCTCTTACTGAGCTCCTTCCCACTCCGGGAGGTTATTCCTCCCTGTCTGTTCTCTTACTGAGCTCCTACCCACTCTGGGAGGTTATTCCTCCATGTCTGTTCTCTTACTGAGCTTCTTCCCACTCCGGGAGGTTATTCCTCCCTGTCTGTTCTCTTACTGAGCTCCTTCCCACTCTGGGAGGTTATTCCTCCCTGTCTGTTCTCTTACTGAGCTCCTTCACACTCTGGGAGGTTATTCCTCCATGTCTGTTCTCTTACTGAGCTCCTTCACACTCTGGGAGGTTATTCCTCCATGTCTGTTTTCTTACTGAGCTTCTTCCCACTCCGGGAGGTTATTCCTCCCTGTCTGTTCTCTTACTGAGCTCCTTCCCACTCTGGGAGGTTATTCCTCCATGTCTGTTCTCTTACTGAGCTCCTTCACACTCTGGGAGGTCATTCCTCCCTGTCTGTTCTCTTACTGATCTCCTTCACACTCTGGGAGGTTATTCCTCCCTGTCTGTTCTCTTACTGAGCTCCTTCACACTCTGGGAGGTCATTCCTCCCTGTCTGTTCTCTTACTGATCTCTACCCGGTTGCTGCAGACGGAGCTGTTGGCTACATAGAGAAAGATTTATATTTAAGTCTGTCATAGTACTGTGTAGTATAGTGTAGTGCAGTGTAGTAGTGTAGTGCATTGCAGTGTAGTCAAATCAAATTTAATTTGTCACATGTGCCAAGTACAACGGGTGTAGACTTCACTGTGAAACGCTTGCTTACGAGCCCTTCCCAACAATGCAGTTAAAAATAATAATAAAAAGAAAAATAGTAACACAAGAGGAATAAAATACACAATAATGAAGCTATGTTAGGGGGGACCAGTACCAGATCAATGTGCAGGGGTATGAAGTATTTGAGGTAGATATGTACTTGAAGGCAGGGTAAAGTACCTAGGCATCAGGATAGATTATAATAAGAGTAAAATAAAGAACAGAGTAGCAACCGCAGCATATGATCAGTGTAAAAGTATGTAAGTATGTGTTTGTGTGTGTGAGTGAGCGTGTATATAGTGTGTGTAATGTATATAGTCTTGTGAGTGTGCATAGAGTCAGTGCAGATAGTCCGGCTAACCATGTAATTAACTATTTAGCATTCTTATGGCTATTTAGCAGTCTTATGGCTTGGGGATAGATGCCGTCTCGGAGTCTGTTGGTCTGAGAGCTGATGTTCCGGTACTGTTTGCCGGACGGTAGCAGAGTGAACAGTCTATGGCTTGGGTGGCTGGAGCAATTTTTCACGACTGTGCAGGTGTGTGTGGACCATGTTAAGTCCTTAGTGATGTGGACATCAATGAACTTGAAGCCCTCGACCCGCTCCACTACAGCCCTGTCGATGTGGATGGAGGCATGGTCTCTGCTCTTTCTCCTGTAGTCCACAATCAGCTTCTTGGTCTTACCGACATTTGTAGTGTAGTGCAGTATTATAGTATACTATAGAATATTATACTATAGTACAGTATAGTAAGATACAGTACACTAAAGCACTTTATTAAACTTTGCTGAGCGATGGCATCCGCAGGCAGCCCACCCACTCACTCAGTAACAAAGCCTCAGCTCTTCACTGCTGTGGTTCTGATTCTCTCTGTAGGTGTAGATCAATGTCAATGTGCCCTTTGAGCACCAGTCAAATGGTGTCAATGAGTGGGATATTGTCAAGGGAGCTAACAGCTTATCAATCACTAACATTTAAAGGCCAGGGCTTTTTTCTCTGTGGAAATGTCTCAATTGTGAGTGAGAAGCTAATGGCTGTTTCCTTGCGGATAACTTTTTCTATGTTCTTAAGGTATCCGCTCGACCTAATGTAAGTAGCCTAGCATTTTATAATAACAGTACACTGTATAATAGAATCACAATAATTAGCCTACTAACAGACAAGGAACAGCACCACTCCATATATACACTGCCAACACCTGAATAGGACTCACTTGTGTTTGAAGCCGTCTGTGGTGGTGGTGAGGTTGACCTGCATGACCGTCTGGAACTCAGTCTCCTTACAGCAGTACTTGAAGGCTGTGTTGTTGTGGTGACAGCAGAACATGTAGGTCTTGTTGTCAGAGAGACGAGGGCAGTGGAAACCAAAGTGGTAGCGCCCCTTGTGGTCGGAATATGGTTCACACACTCTGAAATTAGCTGATAGAGCTGTGGAAGAGAGAGAGACAGAGAGTGAGAGCGAGACAGAGAGAGACAGAGAGAGAGAGAGAGAGTGAGCGAGAGAGAGAGTTTAATACTGTAGTCTTCTTGGAAAGCACTTACACTTTGTGAGGTAAAATATTTTTCTGAATTGTTTTTCAAATCTGATAAATGGATTATAATGATTGGGAACATCATGATTCAGCTTGTTGTGATTTCAATTACGTTGTAAATGATGGAAAACCAAGCAGAAATCAACAGACATTTACTAATCTCTGTAGAAGGATAATAAATGTGAAGGATTGAGTCAACCAGAGAGGTGTTTCTCTTTGATGGGAGTCATGGAAACATAATTTGGCAGCCTGGACTCATGTAGACGATCACCAATTACCAATCTGTCATTGTAACAGACCAGAGATTTACATTTTACATTTTAGTCATTTAGCAGACGCTCTTATCCAGAGCGACTTACAGTAGTGAATGCATACATTTCATTTTCATTTTCATTTCATACATTTTATTTTTATTTTTTTCTTCGTAGAGATAATGATCAAGGCTGTATCATATGTCATTGTGGACCAAGACAAAACCACGTGTTAGACAGACACCCTCACAACCAATCAGGATTGACAATTTGGCATCTTTTCATATTTTATTACCATTAATAACACATAATATAATAACAGGTAAAAGCGTCCCCCATAGCATAGCTGGGGAAAGCCCTTCTAGCATTAGGGAATGAGTGCTGCCTGCAGTAGCAATGACAGAGGACGAGAACTGTAACAAGGTCATGTCTTTGTATCTTCCTCTTAATGATGGGGGGGGGGGTAATTATATATTTCTGCTGCTGATGGTAAAGGTATTATCTAATCCTATGCAGGCCAAGCAGAAACAGATTGGTCATTTGAAAGGGGAGAACACTCAGATCTAATGAGCTTGGCTTATTGCCTCACTCCAGGCCGGCTGACTGAATGGCTGACTGACTGGCTGGCTGGATAGCTAGAATTGACTTCCCTCCGACTCTCTCTAATTGTCAGGCTTTTGCGTCCATGCTGAACAGGGAAGTAGAATGAGGAGTGAGGAAGCTGTAATGAAGCCTTACTCCAGAGGTTTAAAGTCAGAGATTGATTTGAGAGACAGAAATTGGCTCTTTATTCTACCTTGTATCTTTGCTAGGAAATAAGAAAGGTTTGATTGTATTTGATGAGAATAGCAAAACTTCATCTTGAGGTTTAATAGTATGCAGACTCTCACGAAAGTGTGTGCACTCAAACACACTCACAGCAGTACATTGTCTTCTATCTCATTACCCTTCTTTATCTGTGAAATAACCTCTCACAAATAGATATAAGCCACTTAAGCTTCTGAAATACAATTTTTGTCAGCACTCAAATCAGGAATTCATATACTGTACTGAACTGATAGAAAAGAGGAGCTGGCAAATGTCACAGAAAAATATAGATGTGTCATATGTGTACATTTTCAGGGACAATTTCTCAAACATGTACAGACCTGTAACTGTATACTGCAATGTAAAGGTAAATGTGAAGATGATATATAAATCAAACCAGTGACTTCTAAAAGGTCAAATATCAATCCCAAACTGACATTGGAAAGACAGCTTTATTTATTCCAAAATATTCCCATCTGACTCCGCCTCTGGTATTCTGATCCTACAGCTAATCTCATAATTGACAGGATATAAAGGAAGGGTCAGCGGTAATAGCAGGGTGAATTGGCAATAAGGAAGCAGAGCAGCTCGGGATCAGAAGTGGACCATAAAGTCCTCTAATGATGCAAGACTTAAAGAGTTATGGAGAGGAGAGGCAGAACAGGGGGAAGGCAGTTTCAGTCTTATTAGAGGGGAAACATCTGGATCTGGTTAGGGAATCATCGTAAACGTTGCCATGTTGTTAATTACATTAACACCTTTACAATTTTAGCATACTACAGTAAGCAGTTTGGCTCAATTGTTACGTTTACAACCTCAACCTGTGAGCTGAAAAACAAAAAAAACAAGTTAAAGTTTGTAGGTTACCGACAGAGTTTCACAAATGCAGTAATCAACATTGATGTTTTACCATGCAGAATACTGTTCCTGAGACAGTCATACACCAGTCTCGCTTGCCAGACTCACAGGCAACTATGGGAACACACTTAAACACAAACACTGTGACGGAGCTGGCTATACCCTGTGCACATCAAGAGGTTCAAATAATAACTGAACTGATAAAAACGATCAGAATTCAATAAATATTTATTAGGATATAAAACAGATGTTTTTAAAGAGGTTAAAACCCAGACCATGCTAAAAGGTTATTAAAACAAAAACTTTTCCTGCAGAGAATATAGCAAGTCTACCTCTTCCAATAATTCTTTCCCCACTGTTCAAACAGACCACCTTTCAAGACACAAACCAACACACCTGAAAACACTGAAATTGACAAGGCAAACTACTGAAATGTTGATGATGAAGTTGATGTTAAATGTACAAATATGTAATGGCTTGATTAATGTCCGTTTTGGGCCCAATTAGCACACAAGTAACAAAATCACACATTTAAAACAGGTGAAAGTGAAGATACATTGAATGCAATAAAATGCATTCACACACACACACACACACACACACACACACACACACACACACACACACACACACACACACACACACACACACACACACACACACACACACACACACACACACACACACACACCATAACAAAGAGGTGTATAAAATCGCACTGACCTGCGGTGGACAGCAGGAGGAAGATGACCGCCAGGACATTGAAGGACTGCCGGCTGGTGACAGTCATCTTCGGGTCCTCATATAGGACAGAGGACAGGAGGGGAGATTCTCTGCTTTAGCTGTACCAGGACATCATCTGCTCTTTGACCCAAACAATCACATTGCTGCTGCTGTCCGGTGAGCCACCTGGATGCAACAAGACAACCAATGAATCACTTAATTAGATGACATGTATGTTATAAAGCCTGTTGTGGAAGAACTATATCAACAGCTGTCGAAAAAGGGCTACAGAAACTAAGAGTATAGAAGCTTTGGATCAAATAACATAAATGTAATCACAGGTTATTTTCTCTGATTGGACAATTGCGCCTTGCAGCATTCACCATGGACCAAAACGATTTGAAAAAGTGTTTCTCACCCTTCTAAAAGTTGTGATCAATAGGAGTGCTTGTGTTGTTAAATGTGGGACTCTCACCTAGTGATAAATCATACAAAGTGAGAAGTCTGGCTACAGAGGTGTTCTCGATGAGTCTGCTTGTAGTGATGCATCACAGCAGTTCATGGAGGAAATCTCTCATTTAAATACTGAGTGTCCCTGTGAGGCCTGTGTCGTGGCTGCCATTAGCATCGTACCACTCTATCAAACCTGTCCAACATCCGCACACTGTGGCTTAGTGAGATAAATGGCTTAGGAGGCACACTTTTTTTTATCTTAGTGAGGATTGAGGACTGTTTCTGCTCTTGGACATGTTTTAGCCTCTTGTTTATGCTTAAATTAAGGATGAAGTGCAATTGGTCACTGTGTGTTCCTGTGGATTTGATGTTAATCTGAGATTGTGAAATTTAAAATGTATGTTCATTGTAGTGTGCGCCACAGACTTTGTCATCAAACACTCTGAATAACCATGAAGGGTTTTAGTTTATGCAAAAGTTAGTGTGACAATCTCCTCTTGCTCATCTGAGATACAGATACAGAAACACTAATCAGCAGTGTAGCTACATCTGTCAGAGCTAGGAGGAATCCTACATCTCCCAGGGGGAAGAGGAGAAAGCCTGGTGAGGCTGGTTCCTGCTTCATAACATTGACAATGCAGAAAATGTGGATGTCTGTCTGCTGAGGCTGTTGGTCTCTATCCCTCTGTGTGATTTCTGTCAATCTACCCATACCTGGTCCTGTTTGGTGCAGTATATCTAGCCCTGGCCTGTATGTCCCTGACAAGAAAGGGTCAATAGGTACTGTTGGAACACAACCAAAACCAGATGGCCGCCATACTGTATAGTGCAGTGTGGAGAGAGAGAGAGAGAGAGAGAGAGAGAGAGAGAGAGAGAGAGAGAGAGAGAGAGAGAGAGAGAGAGAGAGAGAGAGAGAGAGAGAGAGAGAGAGAGAGAGAGAGAGAGAGAGAGAGAGAGAGAGAGAGAGAGGATGAAGGTATCGTGTCCAGGGATTCCCATCCTGTGAAAGATCCTCCTTCCTCCTCCCCAGGCTGTCTTTCACAGGGTTTTACATGAATTCTGCCTTTTGAATCTTTTTTTAAAATGTGGAATCTCCCCTTTTTGTCATCGGCTGTCCTATTTAAGTCTACATGGTGTAAACAGACATTTATTCTGATAAACAAAGAATCTGATGTGGAGACAGAAGGTTTACATAATGAGCTTAATGTACAGTGGGGGAAAAAAGTATTTGATCCCCTGCTGATTTTGTACGTTTGCCCACTGATAAAGAAATGATCAGTCTATCATTTTAATGCTAGGTTTATTTGAACAGTGAGAGACAGAATAACAACAAAAATATCCAGAAAATGCATGTCAAAAATGTTATAAATTGATTTGCATTTTAATGAGGGAAATAAGTCTTTGACCCCCCCCTCTCAATCAGAAAGATTTCTGGCTCCCAGGTGTCTTTTATACAGGTAACGAGCTGAGATTAGGAGCACACTGTTAAAGGGAGTGCTCCTAACCGCAGCTTGTTACCTGTAAAAAAGACACCTGTCCACAGAAGCAATCAATCAATCAGATTCCAAACTCCCCACCATGGCCAAGACCAAAGAGCTCTCCAAGGATGTCAGGGACAAGATTTTAGACCTACACAAGGCTGGAATGGGCTACAAGACCATCGCTAAGCAGCTTGGTGAGAAGGTGACAACATTTGGTGCGATTATTCGCAAATGGAAGTAACACAACAGAACTGTCAATATCCCTCGGCCTGTGGCTCCATGCAAGATCTCACCTCGTGGGGTTGCAATGATCATGAGAACGGTGAGGAATCAGCCCAGAATTACACGGGAGGATCTTGTCAATGATCTCAAGGCAGCTGGGACCATAGTCACCAAGAAAACAATTGGTAACACACTACGCCGTGAAGGACTGAAATCCTGCAGCGCCCGCAAGGTCCCCCTGCTCAAGAATACATATACATGCCCATCTGAAGTTTGCCAATGAACATCTGAATGATTCAGAGGACAGCTGGTGAAAGTGTTGTGGTCAGATGAGACCAAAATGGAGCTCTTTGGCATCAACTCAACTCGCCGTGTTTGGAGGAGGAGGAATGCTGCCTATGACCCCAAGAACACCATCTCCACCGTCAAAGATGGAGGTGGAAACATTATGCTTTGGGGGTGTTTTTCTGCTAAGGGGACAGGACAACTTCACCGCATCAAAGGGATGATGGACAGGGCCATGTACCATCAAATCTTGGGTGAGAACCTGCTTCCCTCAGCCAGGGCATTGAAAATGGGTCGTGGATGGGTATTCCAGCATGACAATGTGTCACGTCCTGGCCAGTATAAGGGTTAATTAGTATTGTAGTTTGGTCAGGACGTGGCAGAGGGTATTTGTTTTATGTGGTTCTGGGTGTTGTATGAGTTAGGAGGGCATTTGATTTAGTATTCCGGGGTTTTGGGCACTGGGTGAGTTTCATGAATTCTATGTTGAGTCTAGTGTGTCTGTTTCTATGTTTGGATTCATTGGGGTTGGGACTCTCAATTGAAGGCAGGTGTTGTCTATTTGCCTTTGATTGAGAGTCCCATATATGTGGGTGTGTTTGTGTTTGTCTTTTGTGGGAGATTGTTCTGTGTTTCGCCTTGTGCCTTACCAGACTGTTTTTGTTGATCGTTCATGTTTTTTTTGTTATTTTTGTACGTTCAATTTTGATAGTTAATAAAAATCAAGATGAGCCTGCACATACCTGCTGCGTTTTGGTCCTCCTTCACCGACGACAACCGTGACAGAATCTCCCACCAAACCAGGACCAAGCAGCAGAAGAAGGAGCAGTGGGATTTTGAGTTGGACTATGGTGAGAGATGGACTTGGGAGGAGATCTTGAAGGGAGAAGGCTCCTACACTTGGGAGGAGATCCAAGCTGGAAAAGATCGCCTTCCATGGGGACAGGTGGTAAGAGAGAGAGAGGAAAGGCGAAAGGCTGGTATGGACCGGGAACGTTTACGAGGTACACGACTAGCGTTGAAGCGCGAGAGGCACCCCCAATAAAAAAATTTTGGGGGGCACACGGGTAGTTTGGCTAGGCGTAGGAAGAGCCGGAAGCCAGCTACCCGTGGTTATATGGAGGAGCGTATGGGGTGGAGAGCGCTATGTTTCGCTGAGGAGCGCACTATCTCACCCATACGCACGCACAGTCCGGTGCGAGTTATTCCAGCCCCTCGCAGGTGCCGTGCTAGAGCGGGCATCCAACCTGGTAGGAGGATGCCTGCGCAGCGCATCTGGTCACCGGTACGCCTCCGAGGACCAGGCTACCCAACTCCCGCTCTACGCACGGCTACCATCAGGCCCCTGCACAGCCCAGTCTGCCCTGTACGAGCACCCCACTCGTACAGGGCTACTAGTTCCATCCAGCCAAGGCGGGTTGTGCAGGAGGTAAGATCTAGACCGGCTGTGCGCCTCCATAGCCCTGGGTTTCCAGCTCCTGTCTCTCGTGCGGACCCGGAAGTGCGTCAACCCAGTCCGACTCGTCCTGTTCCCGCTCCCCGCACTAGCCTTCAAGTGCGTAAACCCAGCCCCGCCAGTCAACAGTCGTCGGAGCTGCCCGCCAGTCAACAGTCGTCGGAGCTGCCCGCCAGTCAACAGTCGCCGGAGTGGCCAGACTGCGCTGAACTGCCGGAGTGGCCAGACTGCGCTGAACTGCCGGAGTGGCCAGACTGAGCTGAACTGCCGGAGTGGCCAGACTGCGCTGGACTGCCGGAGTGGCCAGACTGCCCTGAACTGCCAGAGTGGCCAGACTGCCCTGAACTGCCGGAGTGGCCAGACTGCCCTGAACTGCCGAAGTGGCCAGACTGCCCTGAACTGCCGGAGTGGCCAGACTGCCCTGAACTGCCGGAGTGGCCAGACTGCCCTGAACTGCCGGAGTGGCCAGACTGCCCTGAACGTCCGGAGTGGCCAGACTGCCCTGAACGTCCGGAGTGGCCAGACTGCCCTGAACGTCCGGAGTTGCCAGACTGCCCAGACTGTCCCGAGTTGCCAGACTGCCCAGACTGTCCCGAGTTGCCAGACTGCCCAGACTGTCCCGAGTTGCCAGACTGCCCAGACTGTCCCGAGTTGCCAGACTGCCCAGACTGTCCCGAGTTGCCAGACTGCCCAGACTGTCCCGAGTTGCCAGACTGTCCCGAGCTGCCAGACTGCCCAGACTGTCCCGAGCTGCCAGACTGCCCAGACTGCCAGAGTGGCCCGACTGATTGGAACGGCCAGAACCGGAGCCACCTCCTGATATAGGTGGGTTGGGGAGGGGGGGTGTAGCACAGTGCCGTCGTTGACGGCAGCCACCCTCCCTTCCCTCCCTTTTGTAAGGGGGAATTTTTGTTGTTGTTGTTGTTGTTTGGGGTTGTTGTTTTTTTGTTTTTTGTTTTTAAGGTGCTTCCGGGGTTAGCACCTTTAAGGGGGGGGTACTGTCACGTCCTGGCCAGTATAAGGGTTAATTAGTATTGTAGTTTGGTCAGGACGTGGCAGAGGGTATTTGTTTTATGTGGTTCTGGGTGTTGTATGAGTTAGGAGGGCATTTGATTTAGTATTCCGGGGTTTTGGGCACTGGGTGAGTTTCATGAATTCTATGTTGAGTCTAGTGTGTCTGTTTCTATGTTTGCATTCATTGGGGTTGGGACTCTCAATTGAAGGCAGGTGTTGTCTATTTGCCTTTGATTGAGAGTCCCATATATGTGGGTGTGTTTGGGTTTGTCTTTTGTGGGAGATTGTTCTGTGTTTCGCCTTGTGCCTTACCAGACTGTTTTTGTTGATCGTTCGTGTTTTTTTTGTTATTTTGTACGTTCATTTTTGATAGTTAATAAAAATCAAGATGAGCCTGCACATACCTGCTGCGTTTTGGTCCTCCTTCACCGACGACAACCGTGACACAATGACCCCAAACGCACGGCCAAGGCAACAAAGGAGTGGCTCAAGAAGAAGCACATTAAGGTCCTGGAGTGGCCTAGCCAGTCTCCAGACCTTAATCCCATAGAAAATCTGTGGAGGGAGCTGAAGGTTCGAGTTGCCAAACGTCAGCCTCGAAACCGTAATGACTTGGAGAATATCTGCAAAGAGGAGTGGGACAAAATCCCTCCTGAGATGTGTGCAAACCTGGTGGCCAACTACAAGAAACGTCTGACCTCTGTGATTGCCAACAAGGGTTTTGCCACCAAGTACTAAGTCATGTTTTGCAGAGGGGTCAAATACTTATTTCCCTCATTAAAATGCAAATCATTTTATAACATTTTTGACATGCGTTTTTCTGGATTTTTTTGTTGTTATTCTGTCTCTCACTGTTCAAATAAACCTACCTTTACATTTATAGACTAATCATTTCTTTTGTAAGTGGGCAAACGTACAAAATCAGCAGGGGATCAAATACTTTTTTCCCCCACTGTAAGTGAAGCAGAACCCCTATTCCCAACACACACACAGAATATAATCTCCAGAGTTGAACACATGTACTGCACATGTGAACAGACATGTTACACAGATGAATGGCAGCAGGCTGTTTGCAGCATGTTAAAGACTGTCCTAAGATGTAACACAAAGTGACAGAATATTCTAGTCATTCTTTCTAAAAACAACAACAAAAACTTAACAAATATTATGCAATGTAAGCATAATTTTCTAAGGTGAAGCACATATTAAGGAGCAGGCAGCTCACCATATTCAATCTATTACACTATTATGCACAAATTGCATTTTTTTCTGGGCTGGACAGAGAATCAAACAGGAGCAGGAAATGTTACCAATTACTCCTGCATGCTGTCATGGTTCCACCTTTCACCAGAGGGCAACAGAGACCGTTCTAGAGACATTAACAACACTCAGCTGTGTCCTATTTAGAGGTGTGCTTTCTGTTGTCCTTTGCTGAAGCTTGAATTATGTGCCGGGTTCGTTTGTCTCTTGAGTGAGTTTATTCGAGACTTAGTGTTTGTTGTTTTCCCAGTGATCCTTCCATTACCATTTCTCAGTAAAGTATTATGTTTATCCAACCTGTTGGGGCTAGGGGGCAGTATTTGCACGGCCGGATAAAAAACATACCCGATTTAATCTGGTTACTACTCCTGCCCAGTAACTAGAATATGCATATAATTAGTAGATTTGGATAGAAAACACTCTAAAGTTACTAAAACTGTTTGAATGGTGTCTGTGAGTATAACAGAACTCATATGGCAGGCCAAAACCTGAGAAGATTCCATGCAGGAAGTGGAAATCTGATTTGTGGAATCACCTTCAACACTTTGTCTATGAAACACACCGTGAGTTAGGATTCATTTACTTCCTAAGGCTTCCACTAGATGTCAACAGTCTTTACAAAGTGATTTGAGTCTTCTCCGGTAAAAACTGACCGAACGAGAGGCCTGGAAAGTTGGTCATAGGGGGAGGGCCATTACAACTATGACGCGGGCGCCCATGGGTACCCTTTCGTTCCGAAACGTTTAGTAAGACAATGCAATCGTCCGTCTTGAATATTATTGAAGCTCTGATTGAAAGGCCCTAAAGATTTATGTTATACAACTTTTGACATGTTTGAACGAACGTAAATATATATTTTTTGCACATTCGTGACGACAAGTCCCGCGCGCTTCAGTACATTATGAGTAGCCTTCGGAACGCGCTAACAAGAAGGAGCTATTGGGACATAAATTATTAATTTTTTCGAACAAAACTACATTTGTTGTGGACCTGGGATTCCTGGAAGTGCCTTCAGATGAAGATAATCAAAGGTAAGGGAATATTTACAATAGTATATTTCATTTTAGATGGTTCCAAGATGGCGCTAACCTGTATCGCCTAGCCTATTTTTCTGAGCATAGCACCTCGTTTATTGCAAAGTGTGATTTCCCAGTAAATTTATTTTTAAACCTGGCAATGCGGTTGCATTCACGAGATGTTAATCTATAATTCTTTGAATGACAATATTACATTTTAACAATGTTTTCGAATAGTAATTTTGTAAATTGTAGCGCTGATTCACCGGAAGCATTTGAGGGAAAATATTTTCTGAACGTCACGCGCCGATGTAAAATGCTGTTTTTATATATAAATATGAACTTTATCGAACAAAAAATGCATGTATTGTGTAACATGATGTCCTAGGAGTGTCATCTGATGAAGATTGTTAAAGGTTAGTGCTGCATTTAGCTGTGTTTTGGGTATTTGTGATGCATGCTAGTTGCTTTGAAAATGGCAGTGTGATTATTTTGGGCTGGGGACTCTCCTAACATAATCTAATGTTTTGCTTTTGTTGTAAAGCCTTTTTTCCACTGGCTGTTGACTAGGGCGTCCCAGGTTCCCAGACAGGTTAATCGCTGATTCCTTGTCTGGTCTCTTCTCTGCACCTGGGTCCAACCTCACCATGTCACAGCAAGCTTCAGCCCACAACACAGAACCAGCAGAGATCACCCAGATCAAGAATGTTGTAAACCACCAAGAAGCACTACTGGGGCGTCAGCAAGAACAATTCCTCCAGATATCAGAAACCCTCCGGGCGCTTACCAACTCTCTCCAACCACAGTCCAACCCCAACCCAGGAGGAGCCAATGCCCAAGTCTCATCACCCAGTGCTACAGGCGTCACCGTAGTTCCGCCAGGGAACCTGCACCGGGAACCCAAGATCCCAGCCCCCGAGCAGTATGACGGCCACCCGGGATAATGCAAGGGGGTCCTTACCCAGTGCTCTCTGGTGTTCGAGCTACAGTCATCCTCGTTCCACACCAATCGGGTGTGGAACGAATGCCTACATAATCGCTCTACTCTCAGGCAAGGCCGTGGCATGGGCAACGGCGGTGTGGGAACAGCAGCCACCATCCTGCAGCTCCATATTAGGTTTCACTGCAGTGCTTCGACCACCCAGTCGGAGGACGAGAAGCGGCCAGCCAACTGTTCAACATCCGCCAAGCGGCCAGACCAGTGTCTGACTTCGCCATTGAGTTCCACACCCTTGCCGCCAGGCACTGGTCACCGCTTTCCACCAGGGGTTGTCTAACTCCATCAAGGATGAACTGGCCTCTCGGGAACTGGGAGAGGACCTCGAGTCCCTGATAACGCTGGGAATCAGGATCAACAACCACCTTTGAGAACGTGTGAGACAGCACTTTTTTGACACTATCCTGGTTTCCTGAGCACCCCAAGCCCCCCGAACCCAGCATTGAGGAGCCCATGCAGCTGGGACGCACATGTCTGAGCCCACAGGAGCGTGACAGGCACAAGCTGCTGACTCTACTGCGGTGGTCTCGGCCATCTCCATGCTACATGCCCAGAACTGACGGGAAACGCCAGGGCTTGCCAGGACAAGGGGAGACCCTGGCGAGCTGTGCAGTTACCCCTGGCTACCCAGTCACCGTCTGTCACTACCCGCAACCCTCCACTGGGACAACCGTCAGCACCAGATTCAAGCTTTTGTGGAGTCCGAGGCCGCAGATAATTTCATTGATCAAGACTTCGCCAGATAATTTCAAATTCCCTGCGTGAAATGTCCCATCCCTCTGCAGATTCAAGCCCTCGATGGATTCCCCATAGACTCCGGCCAGGTGGAATATCAGACCCAGCCCATTCTACTGAAGGTAGGGGTGAATCACTCTTAGTTCTCTTTTGATCATGGCTCCCGAGAACCCCCTTATCCTAGGGTACCCCTGGCTAGCGCTACACAACCCACTACTCTCCTAGTCCACGGGACACCTACTAGACTGGGGTAGGAACTGCCAGACTAAATGTCTAAGAGCCCCACCTAGAACCTCGCTGTGTCCCCCTGCATACATTGAAGACCAGGACTTCTCCGCTCTCCCTCCCGAATACTTCGACCTCTGGGAGGTCTTCAGTAAGAGGCAAACCGCCACCCTCTCTCCTCATCATCCATATGACTGCACCATAGAACTCCTACCCGGCTCCAACCCTCCCCAGGGCTATCTTTACTCCCCCTCAATCCCTGAAGCTGCAGTCATTGACAATTACATCCGGGAGTCGCTGGTGGCAGGTTTCGTTTGCTCCTCAACATCCCCAGCTGGTGCAGGTTTCTTCTTGGTGGGAAAGAAGGATGGAGGTCTGTGTCCCTGCATAGGCTATGGAGGATGGCTGAACAGGATCACGATTAAGAACCGTTACCCCCTACCCCTGATGTGTCCACCTTGGAGCTGGCCCAGGGGGCCCAATTCTTCACCAAACTGGACCTCCACAAAGCTTACAATCTAGTGAAAATCAGGGAGGGAGATGAATGGAAAACTGCCTTTAACGCACCTAGTGGCCACTATGAGTATTTAGTCATACCATTCGGATTATCAAACTCACCGGCAGTCTTCCAAGCATTGGTCAATGACACTCTTAGGGATATGTTGAATCGGTTAGTTTTTGTTTACCTCAACAAGGTATCGATCCTGATGCTACTCATCCCTTTGTAGTAGAGTTGTACGCCTCGGACACCGGAGCAGGGGCGGTCCTTTCACAGCGGATCGACAGGGACAAGAGAATGCACCCATGTGCCTTTCTTTCCAAGCGGTTCTCGCCAGCGGAACGCAACTATGATGTAGGCAACCGGGAGCTCTTGGCAGTCAAGTGGGGTCTTGAGGGGTGGAGACACTGGTTAGAGGGAGCACCTCATCCTTTCATGATCTGGACAGACCATAAGAACTTGGTCTCCATTCAAGAAGCCAGGAGGTTGAACGCTTGTTTTCTAGAGTGAAGTTGAACCTGTTAAAACCTATCTCCCAGGATCCAAGAATCAGAAAGCAGATGCCCTGTCCTGGCAACACGATGTCTCTAATGAGGAGAGGGGACTCCGAGCCCGTCAACCCCAGCTCCCGCATTGTGGCTCCTGTGTTATGACAAGCCCAGACCCAAGAACCTGACGCTGGTGGGGTCCCACTAACAGACTTTATGATCCGCAATCAGCCCATTCTCGAGTGCTACAATGGAGACACTCCTCTAAATTAACTGGGCATCCAGGGGTTAATCAGACACTGGAGTTCCTGAGGCGAAGATTCTGGTGGCCCAACATGATTGAGGATGTGAGATCCTTTGTTGCGGCCTGTTCCACCTGTGCCCAAAGCAAGTCATGACAGCTCCAAACTCTGCCCATCCCCAGCCAGCCCTGATCCCACCTGTCCGTAGACTTTATCACAGGGTTACCTCCATCCCAAGGTCTTACCACTATCCTGGTGGTCGTTGATCGATTCTCCAAGGCAGCCCATTTCATTGCCTTACCCAAGTTGCCCTCAGTGAAGGAGACCGCTGATCTCATGATTACCCATGTCTTTTGACTACACGGACTTCCCCAGGACATTGTCTCGGATTGTGGGCCCCAGTTCATTAAAGGTGGACTCACGGAAGCTCGCTCCACGCTACATAGGCCCATTCAAGATCCTGAGTCGCATCCGCCCGGTCACCTATCGTCTCCAGCTTCCCAGGTCTATGAGGGTTTGTCCATCCTTCCATGCCTCTCGTCTCAAGCTGGTAAGGACCAGTCCCTTCTCTCCCCCCACACCTGCCCCTCAGCCACCTCGACTTGTCAATGGTCACCCGACCTACACTGTCCGGTGTCTGTTGGAGGCCGTACCTGGTGGCCTGAGAGGGCTACAGCCCCGAGGAGCGGGCGTGGGTGCCTGCCCGGGACATCCTGGATCCGGGACTCGTTCGGGACTTCAACCAACTATGTGGTGGTCGCCCTGGCTCCGCGGCTGGATCCACTCCTAGAAGGGAGGATACTGTCATGCTTCCAGCTGTCATCAGAGGGCGGCAGAGACTGCCCTTGAGACATTAACAACACTCAGGTGTGTCCTATTTACTCATTATGATTTCCCTGTTAAAAGACGTGTTTTTTCTGTAGTCCTTTGCTGTAGCTTGATTTATGTGCCGGGTGCGTTTGTCTCCTGAGTGAGTTTTCGAGACTTAGTGTTTGTTTTTCCCAGTGTTACTGTGATCCTTCTGTTACCATTTAGTATTATGTTTATCCTCAACCGCTGATTCCTCATCTGATCTCTTCTCTGCACCTGGGTCCAACCTCACCATGTCACACATGCACTATGAAGTCTGCATTACTACCAGACAGGAGAACCAGATCTGTCAGTCGGTTGTTAAGAAACTACTGAAGGTTTCGGTCTGTTTGCAAATTCCGACGAGATAGAGAGAAAGACACACTCTTATTGCATTCTTACGCTGTCTTGTTTTTAATCCAACATTTGCTTCCAGCCAGTAACACATTTTGCTTCCTAAAAATGCTGTTTTGTTTGCTCTTGGGTATTGTTCATCTAATGAGTTTGCATCTTTTGCGGGGCTAGACAGAATATTCCCTTCTGGATATAGATTTCTATTTGATTTATTGTTGATTGGCTGTTCAGCTGTTAAATCCAAGGCAATGGCTTCAACCCCTTTGCCCCATTTACCATATTGTCAGCCTAGGAACTGCAGCATGTAGGGCATCACTGACTTTTCATCTGTATTTGTCTCTTTGAAATACCTGCATGGAGCGCTAGCCTTGATGTCTCCTCATTTCTTATAGCCATACAAATAGCCTTTTTGGTTGTCCATCTATCCTAATGTACAATACTTCTGTGCCAATCTGTCCCCTGAGTTTGTGGGGAAATAAGATTAGCTGTCCGCACACAGGAGATTGAGCATTCCGGTCAGCTATTGTCTCCAGGCATCAGGTCCCATTCCTGGTCTCATTGATGGTCTGATTGATGCTCTTTATGAATTCATATCTGAATGAATTGGATTTTATTCCAGTTTTATGACTTTAGAGTTTCAGCTAGAGACTGTGCTGTGGTCCGTTATGAGCCAACATTTGATAGCTGTAGTAACGCTGGGATCTAATGACTGTAATTGACACACAAGCCTCGACAGCAGATCATGATCAAATAGCTTAACGGGGACCGTCCGGTGCTGTGCTTTCATGCTCTGGTCTTTGTGTGTGTGTGTGTGTGTGTGTGTGCTGTGTGCATGCATATATTCGTGTGTGTGTGTAGAAATGTATAAGACTCTTTCCTTTGTAGCGGGGGCATTATTTGATGAAGTATATCCTTCCTTTAGCTTGAGTGTATTTTGTTGTTCAGTCTAAATTCCCCCCCAAAATTCGAGGTGCCTTGTGTACATCATACCTGCTGTTCCCGTAGTGACGGCTCTGAAGACCATGTAGTTCTGTCCTTTTTCTAAAAAGATTAAAATCCTCAAAATAAACATAAGGTAGTAGGGTGCAAATGCAAGTGGACTTGCGGCTTGAGGTTGCCTGGGAAAACCTCACAAAAGAGACGGGGGGAAGAGTGGTTATTGCTCTATCTAGTGAGTAATTAGCATCTGTGGTAGTGAACAGGAAATGTAAAAAAACTAAAACAACACGGCAGGGTTACCATGCCAGGGAGCGTGTTGTGTTTGTGATGAGTGTGGCCCATGCTACTTTAATGGGCTGCTGTATTATGTGCCTGCCTGCATGGGAGACTTGTTTTTGGCTTGTAACACTTTGTTAATTAAAGCTAGAATCCTTAGTTGCTACATACATTTTTTGGACTTATATACATTAATTATATATACTAATTGACTCTTGAAGAATATAACTTATAAATGCCTCATGAGCTTAGTTTAACTGTCCCACCACATCAGAACCCCAAATATATGTAAACAATATATGTAAACAAAGTGAACTATAATTTTGATATCATGGATACCTTACATTTCTCCAGGCCCATCCCTCAGCTATTCACTAAAACACAGGTAGGGTGTCCGCTCCATTATTGTTTCAATTAAGAATTACAGTTTTAAGTTGACAAAATCAGAGGAAGCAGCACTGTAATCAAACTCAATTCAGCTGGAGGCCTGTTGAGATATGTCTGTGGGGAGAAAACGCTGCCCCTCCCCCATCCCACACACTGCTCATTCTTCTCTCGTCAGAATCCTCAAGGGCAGATATGAAAAGTGTATATCTTGTTAGAATTATGTCTCGTTAAAATGAAAGATTTCACTGAGCACCAAAATGTGTTGTAGACTAGATGTACTCACACTAAGCCATTCTCATAACAGCATTGTTGTCTACTGATATGTTCATTGAGAGTGTTGATGTAATAAATAATTAGGGAATGATTAAGATCATCCAGTCGTTATGGATGATTCTTATTTTCATTAATGTTGCATTAATGTCTCTATGATGTTGGATTCCATATTTGAAATTCCTATCTGGCTATTTTGTCCATGAGGTTATTGGGGTAGGAGTATATTTAGAGGCTAGGGTCAGAGGATGATGTGGTGGCAGTCCAAGAGAAATTAGTTCAGCCCAAAGCACAGTGTCAGAGAATCCAAACAAACAGTCTGGTTGTGTCTGGGAGATACTGTCTTGTCTGCCCATATCAAAGATCACATACAGGGATAGGACATCTCTCTGGAGGACATTTTTCTGGGTACCCATAGCCTTAGTCCTGCTGTTGTGGTTGTCAGACTACTTTCCCAAACTATAAATTCTGTAACTGAATTTAACAATAAACATACTGACTGAGATGAATGACTTGACATCAATCTCCCTTAATCTACAGGATCGGTGTCCCTATACCGGGACGGTTGAGCTAACATGCGCTAATGTGATTAGCATGACAGTTGTAAATAACAGCAAACTTACCAGGACATGGACATGTCTTATATGGGCAGAAAGCTTAAGAGTATCAAGTCCCTAACAAGCCCAAAAAGGGTACTACATCCTGTTATCAGAAGTGTATGTAGAGGAGTGTTGGGTTTGGCACAGCAGATAACCCTCCTTAAACCAAGATACAGAGACACCGCAGAAGATATACACCCAGAGAGCTCAGACTCCACCAGGTCACAGAGGTCACTGGGCAAAGGTCACACACATGCTTCACACACTGGGAATCACTCTTGCTCTGAGAGAATGTAATATCCACTTTTTATCACTCTACTCTGGGTTTCAAACACTAATGGTGTTTTGGCAGGTGGTTTATATGGACTGTTAAACACCAAAAAGGGGAGAGTTGAGGAGAGCTCTTCCAGCTAGAGCTTGTTTCCAGAGATTGTCATGTGAAGTGTTGGGTGGTTGGGCCTTTACTGAGGAATCCCACCTCGTTACTGAGCCTGTGTAACGGTCGTCGTACGTAGTGGACCAAGGCGCAGCGGGTTGAGTGCTCATAGTGACTTTATTTAACACTGAACGAACAAAACAAGAAAACAATCGAACAACAGGATTGCAGGCTAAACACACAGCTATGTAACAACAACTTCCCACAAAGGGACAGGTGAAAACAGGCTACCTAAGTATGACTCTCAATCAGCAACAATGATGTACAGCTGTTCCTGATTGAGAGCCATACCAGGCCAACAAAGAAATACACAACATAGACAGAGCATAGAAAGACGAAATATAGAACATAACCCAAAAACCCCGGAATACTCTAACCAAACACCCCTCTACATAAACACATATACTAACAAACCCCGAAACACTCTAAACAAATACCCCCTGCCACGTCCTGACCAAACAAAGGTGCAGACCCCGGATGCACCTTACACAAAAAACACAAAGATAACCCCCCCCAAAAAAGAATCCCTACTAAAGGGAGGAAAGGGAGGGTGGCCACCGTCACCGACGGTTCTTGTGCTACACCCCCCCTCCTCAAACCACCTACTATGGAGGTGGCTCAGGCTCCAGCCTTACTCCCCAACCTAACCTGTCCACCCCCGCTAAATATTTATTAATTGTTACCCTTCCCGAAGTCTCTGGGCTATGGTGCATCGCTGAAGACCTCGGGCTGATGTGCGTTGCTGGAGACCTCAGGCTGATGCGCATCGCTGGAGACCTCTGGCTGCGCCGATTCCGGACTGTAGGGCGTCTCTCGCTGCACTGATTCCAGACTGTAGAGCGACTCTCGTGCGTCGATTCCGGACTGTAGGGCGACTCTCGCTGCGCCGATTCTGGACTGTAGGGCGACTCTCGCTGCGTCGATTCTGGACTGTGGGCCGTCTCTCTCGGCTCCGGACTGTGGGCCATCTCTCTCGGCTCCGGACTGTGGACCGTTTCTCTCGGCTCCGGACTGTGGGCCGTCTCTCTCGGCTCCGGACTGTGGACCGTTTCTCTCGGCTCCGGACTGTGGGCCGTCTCTCTTGGCTCCGGACTGTGGGCCGTCTCTCTCGGCTCTGGACTGTGGGCCGTCTCTCTCGGCTCCGGACTGTGGGCCATCTCTCTACGGGGCGCTGTCGCCGGAAGCTCTGGACGGGGCACTGTCGCCGGACACTCTGGACGGGGCACTGTCGCCGGAAGCTCTGGACGAGGCACTGTTGCCGGAAGCTCTGGACGAGGCACTGTTGCCGGAAGCTCTGGACGAGGCACTGTTGTCGGAAGCTCTGGACGGGGACTGCGTACTGAAGGCCTGATGCGTGGGGCTGGCTTAGGACGCGCCAGACTAGGGACACGCACCACAGGGCTAGTGCGAGGAGCAGGAGCAGGACGAGCTGGACTGGGCTGACGCACTGGAGGCCTGGTGCGTGGGGCTGGTAGTGGAGGTACGAGACTGGTGACACACACCCCAAGGCTAGTGCGAGGAGCGGGAACAGGACGTATTGGACTGGGCTGATGCACTGGAAGCCTAGTGTGTGGTGCTGGCTTTGGAGAGACGCCAGACTGGAGACACGCACCTCAGGGCTAGTGCGAGGAGCGGGAACAGGGTACACCGGGCCATGGGTAAACACTGGAGGTCTGGAGCGCACCTCCTGCACAACCCGTCCTGGCTGGATGGATGGTAATAGCAGCCCTGCACGAGCGGAGTGCTGGCACAGGGCGAACTGGGCTGTGCAGAGGCCTGATGGTTGCCATGCGTAGAGCAGGCGTAGGGTAGCCTGGGCCTAGGAGGCGCACCGGTGGCCAGATGCGCTGTGCAGGCATCCTTCTTCCAGGCTGGATGCCCACCTTAGCACGACACTTGCGAGAGGCTGGGATCACTCGCACCGGACTGTGCGTGCGCATGGGCGAGATCGTGCGCACTTCCGCATACTCCGGCGCTCTCCACTCCATATGCTCCCCATAATAAGCACGGGGAGTTGGCTTAGGGCTCACCCTTGACCCAGCCAAACTACCCGTGTGCCCCCCCCAAATTTTTTTTATTGGGGGTGCCTCTCATGCTTCCCAATCGGCGCGTATAAAGCTTCATACCGGCGCCGCTCCGCCTTGGCTGCCTCTATCTCCTCCGGTGGGCGACGGTATTCACCAGCCTGGTGCCATGGTCCAGCCCCGTCCTGAATCTCCTCCCATGTCCACGATTCCCTGTAGTCCACATAATTTCTCTCCAGCTCCTTACCCCGCTGCTTGGTCCGTTTGTGGTGGGAAGTTCTGTAACGGTCGCCGTACGTAGTGGACCAAGGCGCAGCGGGTTGAGTGCTCATAGTGACTTTATTTAACACTGAACAAACAAAACAAGAAAACAATCGAACGAACAGGATTGCAGGCTAAACACACAGCTATGTCACAACAACTTCCCACAAAGGGACAGGTGAAAACAGGCTACCTAAGTATCACTCTCAATCAGGAACAACGATGTACAGCTGTTCCTGATTGAGAGCCATACCAGGCCAACAAAGAAATACACAACATAGACAGAGCATAGAAAGACGAAATATAGAACATAACCCAAAAACCCCGGAATACTCTAACCAAACACCCCTCTACATAAACACATATACTAACAAACCCCGAAACACTCTAAACAAATACCCCCTGCCACGTCCTGACCAAACTAATATAACAAATAACCCCTTTACTGGTCAGGACATGACAGCCTGTCTGTCCTCTTAACCCTGTTGTGTACATTTCATGTTAATTAATTCTGTGTTACTGGTCCAAAATGACCGCCCCATTATAGCTGATTACAAATCCATAATAATACAAATATTATCACCTAATGTTGTGTTAGATCTTTTTATCAACTTAAGTTCTTGTGAACATTACACGTTTTGAACTTCTATTTGCTATTTCATGGCCATTGACCTGAGCTCATACAACTCGTTTTTGAGTAAAGAAAAGTATGGATAAGTATGCATAATGTATGGATTATTTTGACTATAACAAATACTCAGATGAATCATATTGTGCTATTTATAACAGACTACTTTGTGTCAAAGTTTAACAAGGACTCTCCTCCTCACCAGTGTCATGATCAAAGATATGATCAAGAGCCTCACATACAGTATATCGTTTGGTTATTGTGCTGCCACAGAATGAATTGTGAGCAAGGCCTCAAAAAAGCTGTATATACCAGAACTAAAAGTTCTCTTTATTATTGAAACAATGTTGCAATTGTTTGTGAGAATGTCAACAGGTGTGGTTCCCATGGGGGAAAAAATTATATTGGGGAAAGGTTCCCGTGGGGGTTGCCATGGAAGCCAAGAAGGGGAGTGAGGTGTGTGTGTGTCTGTGTGCTCAAACACACATGCATGTGGGGGTCTGGGAGAGGGAGTGTGTCCATCTGATGAATGGGCATGTGCCTGAACTCAATTTTATACACTAATTGTAGACTTACCCATTCATTTCTAATGACCGGTAATTTTTGACCGGGAACACCACAGGTGTACAAAAGTTAAATAAAACACCCAAAATGTAATGAACATCATCTAAATGTATTTTGTGTTCAGATGCCCTGTGTGGACAAAGTCATGGAACCTTATGACAATCAGATTACATTAACTACCTTTTTCAGAGAAAGAACTTGTAAATCGGTCCAATTCGACCGGAACACAGCAGGAGGGTTAATGACCAGAGACACAGCCACAGTGCCTTCAGAAGGTATTCATACCCTTTGACTTATTCAACATTTTGTTGTGTTACAGACTGAATTCAAAATGGATTGAATATATTTTGAATATATTTTCTCACCCATCTACACACAATACCCCACAATAACAAAGTTAAAACAGGTTTTTTTAAATGTTTCCAAATTTATTACAAGTGAAATACAGAAATATCTCACTTACACACCCCTGAGTTAACACATGTTAGAATACCCTTTGGCAGCGATTACAGCTGTGAGTCTTATGGGTAAGTCTCTAAGAGCTTTGCTTACCTGGATTGTACAATATTTCCCCATTATTCTTTTCAAAATTCTTCAAGCTCTGTCAAATTGGTTGTTGATCATTGCTAGACAACCATTTTCAAGTCTTGCCATAGATTTTCAAGCAGATATAAGTCAAAACTGTAACTCAGCCACCCAGGAACATTCACTGTCTTCTCGGTAAGCAACTCCAGTGTACTGTAGGTTTGGCCTTCTGTTTTAGGTTATTGTCCTGCTGAAAGGTGATCTCATCTCCCAGTGTCTGGGGGAAAGCAGGCTGAACCAGGTTTTGCTCTAGGATTTTTCCTGTTCTTAGCTCCATTCTGTTTATTTTTTATCCTGAAAAACGCCCCAGTCCTTAACGATTACAAGCATACCCATAATATGATGCAGCTAACACTATGCTTGAAAATATGGAGAGTGGTACTCAGTAATGTGTTGTACTGGATTTGCCCCAAACATAACACTTTGTATTCAGGACAAAAAGTTTATTGCTTTGCCACATTTTTTGCAGTATTGTTGCAAACAAGATGGATGTTTTGGAATATTTTTTATTCTGTACAGGCTTCCTTCTTTTCACTCTGTCATTTAGGTTAGTGTTGTGCAGTGACTACAATGTTGTTGATCCATCTCCAGTTTTTTCCAATCACAGCCATTAAATTCTGTAACTGTTTTAGTCACCATTGGCCTCATGGTGAAATCCCTGGGCAGTTTCCTTCCTCTCCGGCAACTGAGTTAGAAAGGACGCCTGTTTCTTTGTAGTGACTGATTACACCATCCAAGTGTAATTAATAACTTCACCATACTCAAAGGGATATTCAATGTTTGTTTTTTACCCATCTTCCAATAGGTGCCCTTCTTTGTGAGGCATTGGAAGACCTCCCTGGTCTTTGTGGTTGAATCTGTGTTTGAAATTCACTGCTCAGCTGAGGAACCTTACAGATAATTGTATGTGTGGGGTACAGAGATGAGGTAGTCATTCAAAAATCATGTTAAACTCTATTATTGCAGACAGTGATTCCATGCAACTTATGTGACTTGTTAAACAAATGTTGTGTCCTGAACCTAGTTAGGCTTGCCATAACAAAGGGGTTGAATACTTATTGACTGAAGACATTTCAGCTTTCAATTTTTTATTCATTTGTAAAAATAAATACATTGAAAAACATAATTCCACTTTGACATGGGGTACTGTGCATAGGCAAATGACCAAAAATATCAATTTAATCAATTTCAAAATCAGGCTGTAAGACAACAAAATGTGGAAAAAGTCAAGGGATGTGATAACTTTCTGAAGGCACTGTATGTCACGTCCTGACCAGTGAAAAGGGTCATTTTGCCATAGTAGTATGGTCAAGGCGTGGCAGGGGGGTTGTTTCTATGTTTCATTTTCCATGTGTGGCCAAGTATGGTTTCCAATCAGAGGCAGTTGTCTTTTGTTGTCTCTGATTGGAAGCCATATTTAGGCAGCCTGTTTTCCTTTGGGTTTTGTGGGTGGTTGTTTTCTTTTTAGTATGTTAGGATACCTGACAGAACTGTTTGGCTGTCGTTTGTTTTTTCTTTGTGAAGTGCCTTCATTAAAAATAAAAGATGAGCACTCAACACGCTGCGCCTTGGTCTGTTCACTACGACGCCTGTGACACTGTAGTTCACCTTCTCAGTCAAGGTGAGCTGATGGAACTTCATAGAAAATTAACGTATTGTGATTTTTTTTAAACTTCTGACACCATATATTAATAAGAAGATGGGACAACATAGTGTTAGCTTTAGGAACGTATTTAGTAAGATAAACCGGATATACTTACAGAGCATTATAGATACTGTATTTCATCATACTACAGTGATGAAGCACACTGACCCATTCCATTCTGGCATGCTCTCTAAAAAAAAATCTATATCATTATAACTAAAATTCTGTCCCTTCTCAAAATATTATTTGAAATATACACTTGGCTCTCCAACCCTGTTCCTGGAGAGCTACTGTCCTCTAGGTTTTTGCTCCAACCGTAATCTAGCATACCTGATTTCAATATTTAACTAGTTGATAAGCTGAATCAGGTTAGTTACAACTGGGGTTGGAGTGAAAACCTACAGGATGGTAGCTCTCCATGAACATGGTTGGAGAGCCCCGCACAAGGCACTTAGATATTAGCTGAATTCCATTGTGATTACTTTTTGCAGGATTTCATACAAAATGGGTGTGAGATCTCATCGTTGTGAGGTAAAACCTGAAATCTCATTACATTAACATTTTGTGAATATGGCTGATTGAAATAGTAGAATACATGAGGTGCAATTTCGAAACTTGGTTGTGCATCAGCAGTTTTCCTCTTGTCATATGTCACACACTGACAGTCACTCAATTAGCCCATGTCAGTAAACTATTTTTGATTGGTAAATGAGTCTAGACAGCGATCTAAACTTCTAGTAATCATGGCTGAATTACCGACCTGGGCACGCAGGGCACGTGCTCAGGGGCCCTGACCACCAAGGGGCCCCCATTGATGTTGTTAGTTACTCTCACTCAGATATCATATTAAAATAGCATAAGTAATGGCAAAATGTGTAGAATTGCAGGATGTACTTTTAAAACTGTAAAAAAAAAAATTGTTATTATAAATATTTTTTCTGCTAACAGATCCATCTGTTCGTATACAATTATAGTTTGTGATCCCAGTGCTGAATTAATGTGACTTACTGTGTAGCGGTTAACTGTTTAGCTAAAATGCTAAGTGTTTGTGGCAATTTTTTATTTATTTTTTTGCTGTTCTCCGACAGTATTTTGGAGTTTTTAAATTGTATAGAAATGCAGTAAATGAGCTTCAACTTTCTTTAAGAACAATTAAAGTTCTTCTTTACTTCAGTGTAAAACTAACTGGATTCTGCAACAATTATGGATGATAACGCTCCGAAGGTGTATCAGGGGGAGTTGGGATATGCAATAAACACATTTCCAATTCACACATGCATATTAATTCACACTTGTAAATGTGCGAAATTGGACAAATATAAGCACCCACCAAATTATTCGTATTATTATTCATATTACTATTATTAACTGTGGGGAAGATGGCTCATTATAATACTGTCTGTTCCAGATATCAGGAGTCATAAATAACAGATCTTATAATGAATCACATTCCCTCGATCATTATCCCAGACAACAAGGCCAATACACACAACTACAGTCATTACTACAGACATTACTACAGCAGAAATATCACATGTTCTGTTTAATGCACAGACATCTCAGTGTCATTTTATGCATTTTGCCATGAATATCATTTGATTATGAAAAGCAGCTGCCAGCTACATCAGTGGATCTGGATCAGAAAGAGACAAAAATCGACTCTCTTACGGAGGCACCTTTTTCATCTGTGGTTCCCTCTGTCCCTGTGCCATCCTGTCTGTCAGTGTACGTTCACACCAGGTCTGGTGTGAAGCTAGAGAGATGTGAACATTGTCAAAGAAGGAAAGTACACCTTGCTCCACTTCTAACCCTGAGAACTATATACTAATCTATAGTTCCAGTCCCACTGCTCCGGTGTGTCACTCTGCCGCCAGTCAACGGACACTTAGAGGGAATAGCAGGAAGTCCTGAATATGCCTCATGGATTGGAATCTAAACTGCAGATATGAACAGCTTGGGTAAAAAGATGATGTTACCCACTGAACATCAATGAACAAACAATGAGAGAAATGTTGTCCCTCTGAGCAAGGACAGTGAGTTATGGGTGATATTTGCATCCACTCTCTCATGGTTTGTTTAAACCCAAACCTTGGATACTACTACTCGTGTTCTGAGTGATGTTGACTTAGGGGTCAGTCCATTTTCTCCAATATATATAATGATATTCTTGGGAATGAGCTGGCACCTTTCATAATGGACGTGAGGTGAGGTCACATATTCCCTTCGGTCACCTGGCTGCCACACTGCATGTGGACAGACGCTAGAGAGGCATCAAGGTCACAGCTTTGACATTATCCTTTTATCTGGGGTGGAAAGTTCATCCTGTCCTGACGCTTGGTCAAGTTGAGACAAAGAGGCAGCTAGGGGGACTTCATGCCGTAATGCTAACTCATTCACCTGTAATCACGAACAGCAGGTGTAAGACATTGACATTCCTCCCTCATTCACTTTTCATTCGATCTGGTGGCATTCCCCTCTGTATACACCTACTGGCTGAGCATGGGTCAGTGAACCTTAAGTCTAATATATGGACAGTCACACCCCTGCCTCCCCACTCTCCCCTCCTTACTGATCTGTCATTATCTGTTTTCTAATACATGTATAGGGTGCACTGTGACACTGGTCTGTCAAAGGTCAGATCCACTAGTCCAGCAATTGGTCGCAGGCAGGTAGAGCAAGTAATGAGTATTGACGACGGGGAGCTGAGCCATTCATTACAGTATGATTCAGACATCGGGCTTTTCAGAACATTGAGTTCCTGCTCCTGTGGATCCATAAAATTGTTTGTAGTATGGATCAAGATATTTTGCCAATGGTATGAGAGGAGCATGATGAGTGGCATGCTGATTCCATGGCATCACAGATTAATTGCTTTCTCGGTCTGATTGTGTTATAATGCAGAGAAGGCTTCAATAGTACCAATATTAGCACAGTTTATATGCGCCATTTAGCAAAGTGCAGCCATTATTGTAATTCTAAATCTTGTTTATCAATAGGTCAATACTTCCATAGCCAGGTAGTGTAGGATTTAAAAATGTGATGCATGTTCTGTTGACCCAAAGATGCACTTCTGTACACAGAGCATTAACACAGAAGCACACAGCATATTAGTATTCAAAACTGCCAGTGGGTGAAAATGTCTCTGAATTTCAACATCATGTAATTTATTTTATTATTCCTGCTTCTCATTTCAGTAAGGCTTAGATACACAACGAGAGAGAGAGAGAGAGAGAGAGAGAGAGAGAGAGAGAGAGAGAGAGAGAGAGAGAGAGAGAGAGAGAGAGAGAGAGAGAGAGAGAGAGAGAGAGAGACTCTACCCTCGTGTTGGGTGACAAAGCAACCACCCACAAATAATGTTAATGTGTATACTGATGGAATGACATTGTAGTGAAGGGTGACTACAAACAAATCAACACTATTGACATTTCAGTTTAATGAATGCATTTAATGGATTAATGGAATGTGGTTTTATATGGAGTAAACAACAACGACAAGCTTTTAATGTGCATTGTTTTATCCATTGAGCAGACACGGTAATACACAGCAGTAAACGGGGTCTGAATGCATAGAGTTCTCTATTCCTAGTATCAGATATTACACTTGACAGTGTAACAGGGGAGACTGCTGGCTTACTGCGTCTGGTGTCTAATGGTTTTAAATACCAGGCCCAGCGGGCCCACAGACACAGAGGATACACAATACAGCTGATGAGTGGATCAGATGAGATGAGAGTCTATTATACATATATTCCTGCTAGGTTCCTGCTAGAGATGATCATCTGTTGAGTGGAATTGGATACGGGGGAGCATCAAAGGCAACGTCAAGTAACCGACTGCTGTATATGAACTGAGGCCGCCTGCCTGGCTCCGTCAGTCACACAGAGAGAGACAGAGAGAGAGACTCATAGACCCAGCCCAGAAATGGGGAACTCCGTATGAACTTGATGCAGAGACAACTTAATAAGACTGATATTCTATATGGTATTCTGCGAATTTCAACTACAGATGTTTATTAAAAGTAATTGACCGTTTTTTTCTTAGCTAACCATCTAAATGGTTCGTTTGTAGACTTGGCATGCTGATAACTTGTCTGTGTTATTTTAAATAAGACATCTCATTTTTATCCCCCCCACCATAAAAAGCCATGAAATAAACCTTTCACTTTTCTTTGCTGATAGGGGATAAGTGGTTGTCTCACCTAGCTATCTTAAGATGAATGTACTAACTGTAAGTTGCTCTGTATAAGAGCGTCTGCTAAATGACTAAAATGTCAAATGAAAAACATTTGTTGATATAGCCCTATTGGATTGAGGCTATGTTTAGTGCTTTTAATTGACACCTCCCCTTGTAGGGCTCAACAGCTGCCCAGACAGACAGTGTTAGACGTGTGACAGCCTGTGAGACACTAACAGAGTCATGACACTCCAAGCTTTTTTTAGCCTTTATCAGACCTACTTCCTCCAGTTCTTTCATGTTTCAGCCTGAGAAGTACATCTGCTGGATCTGCTTCTGGCACTGTCTACTGCCACCTATTCTGTATTTTGTTTTACATCAGTTTAATCATCGTCATTGACCCAGAATTAGAACACACTCATAATTATTTTTGTGCAAAATTAAAGATTCTGCTAAGCAACTGGCCACAGCATCTCTTCTTCTCTTCCATCCCCTGATTTAGGCTACTCTATGTGTCAGGTTGGCTTTAAAACCATCTCAGTCAAAGATGTCCCACACTGACCCCCACACTGACCCATTTTATTTGTACACCCAATCAAAGGATCAGAGAATGAATCTATTACTGAAAGCATAAGCTACAGCTGGCTAGCAATGCAGTGCATTAAATGTGGTGAGTAGTTGACTCAAAGAGAGAGAAAGACAATAGTTAAACAGTTTTGAACAAATATATTTCTTCCAAAATTAAGGAGAAGCAAGAGAGAGAGAGCTAGCTACATTTGGTTGTCTTTTTTTAACTTTCACATTCAATTAGCTAGCTGAATGCAGTTAGCTAGTTTAGCCTACTCAAACACCTGGCTCAAACAGAGCCATGTTATGTTAGCTAGCTGGCTATTGCTATCCAACACTGGAACTCTTCCAAGTCAAGGTAAGCTTTTGGTTTAATAAATGTATTGCCGCCAGGGCCCGCCGGTGCAACTGCTAATTCTGACTGTACACTGTACTGCATGTTTGTAGCGGGTTTACTAGTGTGTTAGATCCAGTAGCTATGTTGACTATGAGGTGACAACGATGTAGGCTGTGCGTAGCGGTTAGCAGTCATGATATGGTTTGGCTTGGAAAGGTTTTTTCGCCTGGTCACAGACAGCTGATGTGTTGTGCACTGAAGTTCCACAAGCGAAGGGAAAAGGTGGGAGGAGGAGAGTACACAGATTGTTGCAAGGAGCAAAGTGAGCAAAGTGGAGCAAAGGGATCATGCTGTTTGTATGTGGCTGCTATGAAAGTGAACTGTGTTTGTGTGTGATCAGGGGTGTATTCATTCTGCAGATTCTGTTGAAAAACTGTTCTTAAATAGAAGCAAACGGAACGAAACGGGGATAAACATACCTGAATTTGTCCAATGGAAACTCTCATTTGCAACTGTTGGACTAATTATTACACCCTAGATCAGCTAGATGCAGGCAAGAGTTTGCAAGGTGGTATTGAATGTGTCACCTTGATTACTCAAAATTCTCGACCTGTGCACCTGCGATGTAAACTTGAATTCATAGGCTATGTTGTAGCAACCTCATGATGGGTACAGGGAAAATTTTAGTAACATGCAGGAGCATACACCTATCGATGTTACATTGAACTGGGTGAATGGAATATGAATGACAGTTACCCAATATGCTGTAATAGAAATAAGGCGAAGCTCATAACAAAAAAAAATCTTTCTCCCTCATCTTAAACGGTAACGACCGCCACTGGTTTACACTGAGAAAAACTGACCCATGTTCCAACCGAGTGTGTGTTCCTATATATCCTCTCCCTTGTTTAATTAAAACGAGTGAATTCATAATCACTTATAACACAGACCCCCTCAGAGCATTTAATTTAAACATTTCCATTCACTAAATCACTTTCCTTACGTCAGAGAACAGTGTTCTCAGAGAAGGACCCATGGGCGAGCTACTGTGTAAAGCCACCCTGTAAGCATGCTGAAATGCATCCATCAACTAAAATACAAGAGGGAATATGCTACATGTTCTCAGTGCTATGCCTGAATCAATTCTCAGTTTGCAGTCATTAAAAGTGAAGGCTCAGCACTGTGTGCATTAGCCCTAATGGACACATTACCTCAAAATACTCCAAAGGCCACTGTGTCACCCACATACTGTACGCAGACACAATCACAGACATGCACACGTGCACGCACAGACACACGCACACACAAGATGCCTCTGGCCACGTTTACTCAAGCAAAAACCCACTGGGTACAGACATCAATTCAACATCTATTCCACGTTGGCTCAATGCAATTTCATTAAAATGACGTGGAAACAACGTCTATTCAACCAGTGTATGCCCAATTGGAAACAAAGCCCATACATTTTTACTAATTTCTTTACACACAAGAGTGTGAATTCTAAATCATTAGTCAGTGAGAAGATGGCTTTATGTGATGTACAAAGGGATTCTCCCTCTCCTCTCTAAATCCTCTCAACGCACCTCCACACGCCTGATTCCAAGTTACCCACCGACAGCCACTGCCAATCTGCCTTAATTGCCTCACATGTAAAGGGAGAGCTGAGAGACAGAACTCGCTGCCCTCGCCTTTCTTACACTGAGCTCAAACAGCTACCATGGTAGAGAGAAAACACTCCACCTGGATATCAGAAAAGAAGAGAGCATACCGTGTTTACAACCCAACCTAGAGTGTAACTTCTCTCCTCAGTCCTCACAACAAAAGACGCAGGCATCCCTCAAAGATGAAAACAGTGTGTCATTTGACGTAGTAAGTGTGAACTTTCTCATCCTTCAGTCTCTTGACTGTAGATCTACTCAACATGATGATGTTGTTTTTAAATTGCTTGCTTTTTGTTGTTGTTTACTTTACAGTTCTTTGAGATTTCTTTATATAATGAATAGTGCTATTAAATCTGAATAAATTATTAATATTATTATTATAATAAACTATCACACAAAACCATACAAGCTCATGTGTGTCTTCCTGCATGACTATGGAAAGGACAATGTAAGGATATAAATACACACTTTTAAAGTGAAAAAAAAGGACCACACAGAGCAGAAAGAGAGAAAGAGAGAACTACTAGTTATAAGACTAGCTTTTTCAACTCACCTTTTTTGAGCCTGTAAAGGAGGGTCTTTCCCGTTCCTCCGTTCAGTCAATATTTACTCTTTGTTTACTCTTCCTTTGTTGCAGCTTGACATAAATACATCCTCACCCTAAGGACCTGATCTAAATCAACAGCGCGTGAGGGAGAGAGGCAGGAAGGAAATGCCAAAGAAGAAGAAAAGAGCACTCTCCTCAAGTCCTCTGCACTGTATCCAACTGGTTAGAGCTCAGCGATAGTGAGAGAGAGAGAGAGAGAGAGAGAGGGAGAGAGCTAGAGAGATGAAGCGATACTGCGTGAGTGAGTGAGAGAGCGATCGGCGAGCGAGTAAGAGAGAGAGGAGGGGTAGCAAGCAGTGTTCACACTAGGGTGACTCTTTAGCCCCGTTTATACCTGACATTTACATGCGTCCTTCGTCCTGATCTTTTCTTGATCTAGTCTGTTTACACTTGTGAAATTGGGATCACAATCAGTTCACAATGCGTATTTTAATCGTCTACACGTATCTGAAAATGTGAGTGAAATCGAATGTGGACATTTTCCAGACACGGCACGCATGTTAGCACCAGGTATAAACGGGGCTTCTGTCTTGCGTTGCGTGTGTGTGTGTTTCCTTGTTTTTGTGTGTGTGTTTCAGTGTGCGAGCTATGGCATTTCTCACATGTTGTCTGAAACAGAAGCCACAGGGTCAGCTGCTGTCACCGCTGTCTCTGTTTCTTATCCCATTCATACCAAGACAAAAAAACACCAACTTTAGCATGCCGTCTTCTTTTTACTGCCTTTTCTTTATATCAGAAAGATATTGCCAGTAACAAAGCCTGTACTTTTATTTCCACCGAACGAGGTAGTCATGAATGCGGTATTATGTTTTAAAGTCCTGTCAACGGCTCAGTATAAAATGTAAATCATCTTACCGGCTTTGGCACACATTAAATCATGAACATTCTATTGTTGTCCGACATCGTCCTTGTCAGTATGTAAAAGTATAAACAAATAAATGGGGGATTATATAAACATTGCCCAGCTTCTTTTTTTTCTTTTCTTCAGGCAACATACTGTGAATCCTGTGTGAATTAGTTATCTGTTTCTATATTTCACTCTCTATCACAGCTGTCTCTCTCTCTCTCTTTCCCCTCTCATTCTTTATCTATGGCTCTCTCTCCCCGCACCCTCGCTCTCCCTCTCTCTTCTCCCCCTCCTCGATTCCCCACAGTTAATTTGCATCCCAGAGAGAGTTATAATCTAATCTCCGTTGCAAATGGAAATGAATCACACACAACACACATACGTGCAGTCACACATGCACACACACCTGCACACACATGCAATGGATGGCTTTGGATTGAATCTCAGAAGCAGTGGATGTTGTTCCCACCCCACCATGAGAGGTCCTTGCTGTCTGTTTAACTGGGCGGGGAATGGCATGGGCATTGTAAATAGCACTCTGTCATCTCTCTACAGGTCTCTGATTTATGATGTGACACATGTGCCCTGTAACAGAATTGAGGCTGTAAGTGCTTCTCTTCCCAGGAGAGTTAATGTAATGCACAGCACTATGCTACAGAATGCACAGAAAGCCCCTTGCCATCCATATTAGATGTCAAGTGGAAGGTGATTTAGACGCCACCCAACAGACATGGTTGTACAGATGTAGGATCTTAATTTGAGCCAGTTTGCTACAGAAGGAAAGTAATCCTGCAGCAACAGGAAATGTGAATTATTATGAGGATTATAATTAATGGACATTTTTATAGGAGTTGATACATTTTTTGTAAGGGAAAATCGGGTCAGAAATGTGGAAGTGACAAACTTCAGAAGCCTTTTTAAACCTCAAATACACTACAAGTTTAAATTGTCCGGCATTGCAGGATCGTTTTCCTGCAACAGGGTGATCAAATTAAGATCCTACATCTGTATATATACACTGTGTGTTGATAAAGTGCCATAATTCCACCTATGCCACACACACAGCACCTGAAGATGAAGTGAAGGGGGAACTTTTTTTAAAGAGGAAAGATGGGAACATATGGCACTGCTATCATCTTGATGTGTGCATAAAAGTGGTTTGGCATGTGGGTGGCACCTGCACACTGACTGAGAGACGAGACACTACAGGCAAAGCATCAATACAGGACTAAGATCGAATCGTACTACACCAGCTCCGACGCTCGTCGGATGTGGCAGGGCCTGCAAACTATTACAGATTACAAAGGGAAGCACAGCCGAGAGCTGCCCAGTGACAAGAGCCTACCAGACGAGCTAAATAACTTCTATGCTCGCTTCGTGGCAAGTAACACTGAAACATGCATGAGAGCATCAGCTGTTCAGGACAACTGTGTGATCACGCTCTCCGCAGCCGATGTGAGTAAGACCTTTAAACAGGTAAACATTCACAACGACGCAGGGCCAGACGGATTATCAGACATGTACACCGAGCATGCGCTGACCAACTAGCAAGTGTCTTCACTGACATTTTCAACCTCTCCCTGTCTGAGTATATAATACCAACATGTTTCAAGGAGAACACCATAGTCCCTGTGCCCAAGAACACTAAGGTCACCTGCCTAAAGGACTACCGACCCGTAGCACTCACATCTGTAGCCATGAAATGCTTTGAAAGGCTGGTCATGTCTCAGATCAACACCATTATCCCAGAAACCTTAGACCCACTCCAATTTGCATACCGCACCAACAAATCCACAGATGATGCAGTCTCTATTGCACTCCACACTGCCCTTTCCCACCTGGACAAAAGGAACACCTACAGAGTTCCCGCTCAGCCCAGTCAAAACTGTTCGCTGCTCTGGCACCCCAATGGTGGAACAAGCTCCATCACAACGCCAGGACAGCGGAGTCAATCACCACCTTCCATAGACACCTGAAACCCCACCTCTTTAAGGAATACCTGGGTTAGCATATAGTAATCCTTCTAACCCCCCCCCCCAAAAAAAATATCTAGATGTACTATTGTAAAGTGGTTGTTCCACTGGATATCATAAGGTGAATGCACCAATTTGTAAGTTGCTCTGGATAAGAGCGTCTGCTAAATGACGTAAATGTAAATGTAAAAATGTGAGAATGCAATTAATTGACTACAGGTCAGCGTTTAACACCATAGTGCCCTCAAAGCTCATCACTAAGCTAAGGACCCTGGGACTAAACACCTCCCACTGCAACTGGATCCTGGACTTCCTGACAGGCCGTCCTCAGGTGGTAAGGTTAGGTAACAACACATCCACCCCACTGATCCTCAACACGGGGGCCCCTCAGGGGTGTGTGCTCAGTTCCCTCCTGTACTCCCTGTTCACTCATGCCTGCACGGCAAGGCACGACTCCAACACCATCATTGCATTTGCTGATGACACAACAGTGGTACAGTAGGCCTAATCACAGACAATGATGAGACAGCCTATAGGGAGGACAGCAACCTCACCTTCAACATGATCAAGACAAAGGAGATGATTGTGGACTACAGGAAAAGGAGGACCGAGCACACCCCCATTCTCATCGACGGGGCTGTAATGGAGCAGGTTGACAGCTTCAATTTCCATGGCGTCCACATCACCAACAAACATGGTCCAAGCACACCAAGACAGTCGTGAAGAGGGCACGACAAAACCTATTCCCCCTCAGGAGACAGAAAAGATATGGCATGGGTCCTCAGATCCTCAAAAGGTTTTACAGCTGCACAATTGAGAGGATCCTGATGGGTTGCATCATTGCCTAGTATGGCAATTGCTCGGCCTCCGACCGCAAGGCACTACAGACGGTAGTGCGTACGGCCCAGTACATCACCGGGGCCAAACTTCCTGCCATCCAGGACCTCTATACCAGGCGGTGTAAGAGGAAAGCCCTAAACATTGTCAAAGACTCCAGCCACCCTAGTCATAGACTGTCCGCTCTGCTACTGCACGGCAAGCGGTACCTGAGTGCCAAGTCTAAGTCCAAGAGGCTCCAAGAGCTTATACCCCCAAGCCATAAGACTCCTGAACAGCTAATCAAATGGCTACCCAGACTATTTGCATTGCCCTCCCTGATAAAGGCCAGTGTCAGTCAGAGAGAGGCAAGAGGCAGGACCAGACCAGAGCATGTAGGGAGCCCTACAGGGAATGGACGCTACTGTAATTCATGTTTAAAGAAAAAAGTATTTAACCTTTATTTAACCAGGTAGGCCTGTTGAGTACAAGTTCTCATTTACAACTGCGACCTGGTCAAGATCAAGCAAAGCAGTGCAACACAAACAACAACATAGAGTTACACATGGAATAAACAAACATAGTCAATAACACAATAGAAAAGTCTATATACTGTAAGGGGTGCGTAACCGGTGGCAGGGAAGTCAGACGCAGGAGAGCAGAACTAAGTAATAGCCAAAGCAGTTTAATAGCAAAACCAATGGCATCAAGAGTAACAAGACATGGGTACAAAACCCGTCGTGCATCAGTCAGCATGTGCAGATGCACTTACAATAAACAATACCACACAATGACATGGGGGGAACAGAGGGTTAAATACACAACATGTAATGAGGGAATGAAAACCAGGTGTGTGGGAAAACAAGACAAAACAAATGGAAAATGAAAAAGGGATCGTCGATGGCTAGAAGACCGGTGATGTCGACCGCCGAACACCGCCCGAACAAGGAGAGGAACCGACTTTGGTAGAAGTCATGACAGTACCCACCCCTTGAAGCGCAGCTCCAGCAGCGCGCCGACACCGGCCTCGGGGACGACCCGGAGGGCGAGGCGCAGGGCGATCTTGATGGAGACGGTGGAACTCCCGCAGCATTGAAGGGTCCAACAGGTCCTCCACCGAAGCCCAGCATCTCTCCTCCGGACCATACCCCTCCCAGTCCACGAGGTACTGAAAGCCCCTCGCCCGATGCCTCGAATCCAGTATGGAACGAATGGAGTACGCAGGGGCCCCACTCCTGGAGCGGGCCAGCCACCATCGGCCTGAGGAGAGACACATGGAACGAGGAGTTAATACAGTAATCAGGGGGAAGCTGTAACCTGTAACTCACCCCATTCAGTCTCCTCAGGACTTTAAAAGGCCCCACAAACCACGGACCCAGCTTCCGGCACGGCAGGCGGAGGGGCGGTTTCGGGTCGAGAGACGGACCTGGTCCCCCGGTGCGAACACTGGGGCCTCACTGCGGTGACGGTTTGCACCGGCTTTCTGGTGCAGCACAGCGCGCTGAAGGTGAACATCGGCGGAGTCTCATGTTTCCTTCGCACGCCGGAACCAGTCGTTCACCGCAGGAGCCTCGGTCTGACTCTGATGCCAAGGAGCCAGAATTGGCTGATACACCAGAACGCACTGGAAGGGGGAGAGGTTAGTGGAGGAGTGGCGGAGCGAGTTCTGGGCCATCTCTGCCCAGGGCACGAACGCTGCCCACTCCCCCGGCCGGTCCTGGCAATAAGACCTCAGAAACCTACCCACATCCTGGTTAACTCTCTCCATCTGCCCGTTACTCTCGGGGTGAAAACCCGAGGTAAGGCTGATCGAGATCCCCAGACGTTCCATGAACGCCCTCCAGAACCTCGAAGTGAACTGGGGACCCCGATCAGACACTATGTCCTCAGGCACCCCGTAGTGCCGGAAGACGTGTGTAAACAAGGCCTCCGCAGTCTGTAGGGCCGTAGGGAGACAGGCAGCGGGAGGAGACGGCAGGACTTAGAAAAATGGTCCACATTGACCAGGATCATGGTGTTAGCCTGTGAGGGAGGTAGATCGGTAAGGAAATCCACCGACAGGTGCGACCAAGGCCGTTGTGGAACGGGTAAGGGGTGTAACTTACCTCTGGGCAGGTGCCTAGAAGCTTTACACTGGGCACACACCGAGCAGGAGGAAACATAAACCCTCACGTCCTTAGCCAAGGTGGGCCACCAGTACTTCCCACTCAGACAGCGCACCGTCCGACCGATGCCTGGATGACCAGAGGAGGGTGACGTGTGGGCCCAATAGATCAGCCGGTCACGGACAGCTGACGGAACGTACAGATGCCCAGCGGGACACTGGAGGGGAGCAGGCTCTGCACGTAGCACCCGCTCAATGCCCGCGTCCAGCTCCCACACTAACGGCACCACCAGGCAGGAGGCCGGGAGTATGGGGTGGGATCCATGGGCTGCTCCTCTGTGTCATACAACCAGGACAGTTCGTCTGCCTTAGCGTTCTGGGAACCTGGTCTGTAAGAGAGGGTGAAAACAAAACGGGTGAAAAACATGGCCCACCTTGCCTGGCGAGGGTTCAGTCTCCTCGCCGCCCGGATGTACTCCAGGTTGCGGTGGTCAGTCCAGATGAGAAAAGGGTGTTTAGCCCCCTCAAGCCAATGTCTCCATGCCTTCAAATCCTTCATGACAGCCAACAGCTCCCGGTCCCCCACATCATAGTTTCGCTCCGCCGGGCTGAGCTTCCTCGAGAAGAAGGCACAGGGGCGGAGCTTTGGTGGCGTACCCAAGCGCTGAGAGAGCACGGCTCCTATCCCAGCCTCAGATGCGTCCACCTCGACAATGAACGCCATAGAGGGATCCGGATGGGCCAGCATGGGAGCCGAGGAAAACAGAGCCCTCAGGTGACCAAAGGCCCTGTCCGCCTCAGGCGACCACTGCAAATGTACCGGTCCCCCTTCAACAGTGAGGTAATGGGAGCCGCTACCTGACCAAAACCCCGGATAAACCTCCGGTAGTAATTAGCAAACCCTAGAAACCACTGCACCTCTTTTACCGTGGTGGGAGTCGGCCAATTATGCACGGCTGAGATGCGGTCACTCTCCATCTCCACCCTGAGGTGGAAATGCAGTACCCTAGGAAGGAAACGGACTGTTGGAAGAACAGGCATTTCTCAGCCTTGGCGTACAGGTCATGCTCCAACAGTCGACCAAGCACCTTGCACGCCAGGGACACATGCTCGGCCCGTGAAGCGGAGTATATCAGAATGTCATCAATATACACCATTACACCCTGCCCGTGCAGGTCCCTGAAAATCTCATCTACAAAGGCTTGGAAGACTGATGGAGCATTCATCAACCCATACGGCATGACGAGGTACTCATAATGCCCTGAGGTCGTACTGAATGCCGTCTTCCACTCGTCTCCCTCCCGGATACGCACCAGGTTGTAAGCACTCCTGAGATCAAGTTTGGTGAAGAAGCGCGCCCCGTGCATTGGCGACAAGAGGTAGTGGGTAACTGTACCTCACAGTTATCTGATTAAGACCTCGATAGTCGATACACGAGCGCAGACCTCCCTCCTTCTTCACAAAAAAGAAACTCCAGGAGGCGGGTGAAGTGGAGGACCGAATGTACCCCTGACGCAGGGATTCGGAGACATATGTTTCCATAGCCACCGTCTCCGCCTGTGACAGGGGATACACGTGACTCCTGGGAAGTGCGACGTCTACCAGGAGATTTATCGCACAATCCCCCCGTCGATGGGGTGGTAATTGAGTCACCTTCTTTTTGGAGAAGGCGAGAGCCAAATCGACATATTCGGGGGGAATGCGCACGGTGGAGACCTGGTCTGGACTTTCCACCGTAGTAGCACCACTCATCCAAGATGGCATAGCAGTCAGACGTCCTTTGTCCTCCTCTTGTCGTGTCCCGTGTATATATATATATTTACACATTTTCTTCGCATATCTTTTTACATATTTTTTTTTCTTCTAAAAACTCAACCTCAAAACACTCTTCTGCAACCCGCCTCACCAATTTTAAAAAAAGTATTATTTACCTCAAATCTGAAATCCACAACAGAAGCTAGCCAGTTCACTGGCTAACGTTGGAGTTCAGCTAGCCACGGTTAGCGGTCATCAGCTATCCATTAGCTCGAAAAGCTATCGCCAGTTTTGTACAGCGCGACTCAGACCAGAGCATACCAGAACCATTCTCTCTCCATATCCCCGGATTTCTACCGCAGGCTCTGGACATTTACACCTGGATCTTGCAGCTAGCTAGCTGCTACCTGAGTGACTATTGGCAAACGTCGGTCCCGGAGCTAACATAAATTATTCCGGAGCTAGCCAGCTGAAGAGTTCCAACAGCCACTCCTGGGCTACAATCACCTATCCGGACCCGTTTACCTGCCGATGTGGAGCCCCATCGGGCCTTCACGACTGGACTACCGACGTTATCTGCCCGAGGCAGTTATCCAACTGGCCCCTCCGTCGCAACGTAACCTGAACGCCCATCTGCGGCCCGCTAATCGTTAGCTGTCTTATCGGCTGCTATCTGAATAGGTCTATCGGACAATTTTCTTGGGCCACTATAAACTATTTTGCCAATTGAACTGGTCCCCCCTACCACACGGAACCCCACTAATCTACAGACGGAAATGCACGAGGTGGCTAAACACAGACCTCCCTCCATCTTCTACCAGCTTGCTACCTATGGCTCAGCTAGCTGTCTAATTCTCACTGGACCTTTTGATCACTCGGCTAAGCATGCCTCTCCTTAATGTCAATATGCCTTGTCCATTGCTGTTCTGGTTAGTGTTTATTGGCTTATTTCACTGTAGAGCCTCTAGCCCTGCTCATTATACCTCATCCAACATTTCAGTTCCTCCACCCACACATGCTATGACATCTTCTGGTTTCAATGATATTTCTAGAGACAATATCTCTCTCATCATCACTCAATGCCTAGGTTTACCTCCACTGTATTCACATCCTACCATACCTTTGTCTGTACATTATACCTTGAAGCTATTTTATCGCCCCCAGAAACCTGCTCCTTTTACTCTCTATTCCGGACGTCACAGACGACCAATCCTCATAGCTTTTAGTCGTACCCTTATCCTCCTCCTCCTCTGTTCCTCTGGTGATGTAGAGGTGAATCCAGGCCCTGCAGTGCCTAGCTCCACTCCTATTCCCCAGGCGCTCTCTTTTGATGACTTCTGTAACCGTAATAGCCTTGGTTTCATGCATGTTAACATTAGAACCCTCCTCCCTAAGTTTGTTTTATTCACTGCTTTAGCACACTCTGCCAACCCGGATGTCCTAGCCGTGTCTGAATCCTGGCTGAGGAAGTCCACCAAAAACTCTGAAATCTTCATTCCTAACTACAACATTTTCAGACAAGATAGAACGCCAAAGGGGCCGGTGTTGCAATCTTCTGCAGAGATAGGACAGAACTCTGCAGGCTACTATCCAGGTCTGTACCCAAACAATTTGAACTTCTACTTTTAAAAATCCATCTCTCTAAAAACAAGTCTCTCACAGTTGCCGCCTGCTATAGACCACCCTCGGCCCCCAGCCGTGCTCTGGACACCATATGTGAACTGATTGCCCCCCATCTATCTTCAGAGCTCGTGCTGCTAGGTGACCTAAACTGGGACATGCTTAACACCCCAGCCATCCTACAATCTAAGCTTGATGCCCTCAATCTCACACAAATTATTAATGAACCCACCAGGTACCACCCCAAAGCCGTAAACACGGGCACCCTCATAGATATCATCCTAACCAACTTGCTCTCTAAATACACCTCTGCTGTTTTCAACCAAGATCTCAGCGATCACTGCCTCATTGCCTGCATCCGTAATGGGTCAGCGGTCAAACGACCTCCACTCATCACTGTCAAACGCTCCCTGAAACATTTCAGCGAGCAAGCCTTTCTAATCGACCTGGCCCGGGTATCCTGGAAGGATATTGACCTCATCTCGTCAGTAGAGGATGCCTGCTTATTTTTTTTAAATGCCTTCCTCTCCATCTTAAATAAGCATGCCCCATTCAAGAAATTTAGAACCAGGAACAGATACAGCCCTTGGTTCTCTCCAGACCTGACTGCCCTTAACCAACACAAAAACATCCTGTGGCATTCTGCATTAGCATCGAACAGCCCCCGTGATATGCAACTTTTCAGGGAAGTTAGAAACCAATATACACAGGCAGATAGAAATGCCAAGGCTAGCTTTTTCAAGCAGAAATTTGCTTCCTGCAACACAAACTCAAAAAAGTTCTGGGATAATGTAAAGTCCATGGAGAATAAGAACACCTCCTCCCAGCTGCCCACTGCACTGAGGATAGGGAACTCTATCACCACCGATAAAGCCACTATAATTGAGAATTTCAATAAGCATTTTTCTACGGCTGGCCATGCTTTCCACCTGGCTACCCTACCGCAGTCAACAGCACTGCACCCCCACAGCTACTCACCCAAGCCTTCCCCATTTCTCCTTCTCCCAAATCCATTCAGCTGATGTTCTAAAAGAGCTGCAAAATCTGGACCCCTACAAATCAGCCGGGCTAGACAATCTTGACCCTTTCTTTCTAAAATTATCTGCCGAAATATTTGCAGCCCCTATTACTAGCCTGTTCAACCTCTCTTTCGTGTCATCTGAGATTCCCAAAGATTGGAAAGCAGCTGCTGGCATCCCTCTCTTCAAAGGAGGGGACACTCTTGACCCAAACTGCTACAGTCCTATATCTATCCTACCATGCCTTTCTAAGGTCTTCGAAAGCCAAGTCAACAAACAGATAACCGACCATTTCGAATCCCACCACACCTTCTCCGCTATGCAATCTGGTTTGCAACACACTTCACATTGGGTGAAGTGTGTTGCAGGAGAGTATGTTGGAGTTGAAGTTTAAAAAATATTTAAAAAATATATATACAAAATATATGCAAAGAAAAAATATATATACATGGGACACGACAAGACGAAGACAAAGATGCCTGACTGCTACACCATCTTGGATTCAAGGGAAGTACAGTAAACTCAGCAACAAAAGAAACGCCCCTTTTTCAGGACACTGTCTTTCAAAGATAATTCGTAAAAAATCCAAATAACTTCACAGATCTTCATTGTAAAGGGTTTAAACACTGTTTCCCATGCTTGTTCAATGAACCATAAACAATTAATGAACATACACCTGTGGAACGATCGTTAAGACACTAACAGCTTACAGATGGTAGGCAATTAAGGTCACAGTTATGAAAACACTAAAGAGGACACTAAAGAGGCCTTTCTACAGACTCTGAAAAACACCAAAAGAAAGATGCCCAGGGTCCCTGCTCATCTGCGTGAACGTGCCTTAGGCATGCTGCAAGGAGGCATGAGGACTGCAGATGTGGCCAGGGCAATAAATTGCAATGTCCACACTGTGAGACACCTAAAACCTCGCTACAGGGAGACAGGATGGACAGCTGATCGTCCTCGCAGTGGCAGACCACGTGTAACAATACCTGCACAGGATCGGTACATACGAACATCACACCTGCGGGACAGGTACAGGATGGTAACAACTGCTCGAGTTACACCAGGAATGCACAATCCCTCCATCAGTGCTCAGACTGTCCTCAATAGGCTGAGAGAGGCTGGACTGAGGGCTTGTAGGCCTGTTGTAAGGCAGGTCCTCACCAGACATCACCAACAACAACGTCGCCTATGGGCACAAACCCACAGTCGCTGGACCAAACAGGACTGGCAAAAAGTGCTCTTCACTGATGAGTCGCAGTTTTGTCTCACCAGGGGTGATGGTCAGATTCACGTTTATCGTCTAAGGAATGAGAGTTACACAGAGGCCTGTACTCTGGAGCGGGATCGATTTGGAGGTGGAGGATCCGTCATGGTCTGGGGCGGTGTGTCACAGCATCATCGGACTGAGCTTGTTGTCATTGCAGGCAATCTCAATGCTGTACGTTACAGGGAAGACATCCTCCTCCCTCATGTTGTACCCTTCCTGCAGGCTCATCCTGACATGACCCTTCAGCATGAAAATGCCACCAGCCATACTGCTCGATCTGTGCGTGATTTCCTGCAAGACAGAAATGTCAGTGTTCTGCCATGGCCAGCGAAGAGCCCGGATCTCACCCGGAGGGTGAGGGCTAGGGCCATTCCCCCCAGAAATGTCCGGGAACTTTCAGGTGCCTTGGTGGAAGAGTGGGGTAACATCTCACAGCAAGAACTGGCAGATCTGGTGCAGTCCATGAGGAGGAGATGCACTGCAGTACTTAATGCAGCTGGTGGCCACACCAGATACTGACTGTTACTTTTGATGTTGACCCCCCCCCCCCCCCCCCCGCTTTGTTCAGGGACACATTGTTCAATTTCTGTTAGTCACATGTCTGTGGAACTTGTTCAGTTTATGTCTCAGTTGTTGAATCTTGTTATGTTTATACAAATATTTGCACATGTTAAGTTTGCTGAAAATAAACACAGTTGACAGTGAGAAGATGTTTCTTTTTTTGCTGAGTTTATGATGTCCAGCCAACAGGAAATGCTGGAGGAGGATAACTGGAGAAGCTTTATCAAGAGATGTATGCTGTTTCTGCTGTAATGTTACTCAGCCATGAGAGAGAACATTTATTTATCATCTGTCTAGAGTTTTTCACCCTTATTATTACAGTTCTTGTCCTTTGCAGAGTGGCAATTGTCATTGCTGGGAAGTAATGGTACGACTTTTAACATGGAGGCTAAACAGTCTGACCCCTCCAACAATAAGCCAAACAAAGAGAGCAGAAACACAGTCTACTCTTGATAGTTAAAGTTTATTACTCACATGTACAGGGTCGCAGTTGTAATTGCAGGGTACAGTGAAAATCTTATGCTCTGGGTTCCAACAGAGCAGATCAATGAAAAAGTAAAATAAATAAAAGACAAGTGAATGAGACAAAATAAAGATAGTAATTATTATAATAATAGTAATAATCTATGCACATTTACAACTGCGGGGGCAGGGTAAGAGTCCGTTGGGGAATGTCCATAGGGGGAGCAGCAAGGGGGACGTAAGAAGTGAATGAAACAGAAATAATTTTATTTATTTAACTAGGCAAGTCAGTTAAGAAAAAAATATTATTTTCAATGATGGCCTTGTTCAGGGGCAGAACGACAGATTTTATTTACCTTGTCAGCTCGGGGATTTGAACTTGCAACCTTTTGGTTACTAGTCCAACGCTCTAACCACTAGGCTACCTGCCACCCCATAATAATGAATACTATATACATATTTACGCTGGTGGGGGACATGTGCTATGTGAAATATAACAGGACAACATCATAACAACAAGTCATCAAAATGATAAAGAAATATTTGTCTCCTAATAGAACTAAATGCAAAGCAGCACTTTTTGTTTGTTTCTATATCAGGCTTTTACCCAGCACCATTGCAATATTGTAAATATGTCTCTCTGATCCTCTCTTACAACTCTCGTGAAATATTGACTGTTTCGAAATGTGCTGGGAAAATCAGGTCATGTTAAATGAATGCAAAACAGAGAAGCTTCTGGATTGTTTCCTACATGTTGAAGTAAACCCTTTGATGACTATCAGATAACAAGCTTGTCACATGGATGTCCATTGATAATGAGTGTGAGTGTAATATTTACTGTTCATATTTATTGTTTATTTCACTTTTGTTTATTATCTACTTCACTTGCTATGGTAATGTTAACATATGTTTCCCATGCCAATAAAGCCCTTGAATTGGTTGGTAACTCTTTGATTCCAGTGTGGGTATTAAAGAGTTTCATCGTACTGTGCCTTCTCAACAGGGGAGATGCCCAGTGTAGTGAGTTTCCCACTGGCACAGAATGTTGACAACAACACCTCCTCCACACTGACTTTTAACACAGGGCCCCCCGAGGGGTGTGTCCTTAGCCCTCTGCTGTACTCCCTGTTCACCCACGACTGCGTGGGTTTGCATGACACCAACTCCATTATCAAGTTGCTGACAACACCACGGTTGAAGGCCTAATAACCAACAATGACGAGTCAGCCTATAGGGAAGAGGTAAGTGAACTGGCATTGTGGTGCCAGGACAACAACCTCTCCTTCAACGTCAGCAAAACAAAGGAGTTGATTGTTGACTTCAGGAAGCAGAGGAGGGAACACACCCCAATCCACATCAACGGGACTGCAGTAGAGAGAGTCATCAGTTTTAAGTTCCTCTGCGTCCACATCACTGAGGACTTGTCATTGACCATCAACTCTTGTCAAGAGGCCGCAAAGGCGCCTCGACTTCCTATGGCGGCTGAAGAAATTCTGCCAATTCCTCTCCAAATACTAACGCTGCACGATCAAGAGCGTCCTGACCAGCCGCATCCCGGCCTGGTACAGGAGTTGCTCCATCCACGACCGCAAGGCTCTCCAGCGGGTTGGTGAAGATGGCCCAGTGCATCACTGGGGCTGTGTTCCCACCCATCCAGGACATCTACTTGAAAAGGTGCCAGAGGAAGTCACACGGTATCATCAAGGATCCCACACACCCCAGCCATGAGCTGTTCTCTTCCTTACCGTCGGGAAGACGCTATTGGAGCATGAGGTCTGATATACAACAGGCTCAGAGACAGTTTTTGTCTACAAGCCATTAGACTGCTGAACACTGGAACTGGACTGACCACCTGCACTCACTCACTCACTCACTCACTCACTCACTCACTCACTCACTCACTCACTCACTCACTCACTCAAACTGCTGCTACCAGATTCTAGTTTGATATTGCTAATACTACACAATTTAAACTTTTGCACCCAATCCCCCCTTCATGATAGATGTGCAAATATTGCACTACAAATTGTTCCTTCCTGTATTATACTTATGCTAAAATATTTATTATATTCTACTGAGCCATTTACTTTATGTTCATATTCTCATCTTTTATTATTTCTTATTGTTGTTGCATTATCGAGAAGGAACCTGCAATAAGTTTTGTTGGACGGTGTATACTGTACATACGACTAATAAAAACTTGAAATGTGAAACTATGTAATGCCCTGTCCATTTCTGTGTTGGTCATGCAGCTGATTTCATTCATACTTCAAAGCTGTGTGTGTACAGCAATGTCCATCGATCGTTTTACTCATTGAATTGCTGTGCCTTCACTTTTGTTCAGGATCTACATTTAACTGAACAGGACATTTTGTCCAACTTGCTCATCTTTGTTTGTAAATCCCTCCATCCTTTGGCGAGTGGAGAGATCCAACTGACACAGTGTATATTTTCTGAAGTGCAACCTTCCCTGCGTTAGTCTGGCTCAAGGAGATTTCTTTGAATCCTTTTAGGAGAGACCATAAATGCAGTGTATCAGCTTACATAGCCAGCCATTAAAACCAGGAGGGTATTTGATACAGATGGGACTTCCAATCTTTAAAAAGCTCAGTTCCACATTATATTTTCAGTCTGTAAAGGAAACTTATTTTTCAGATGTTTTGTGTGTGTTGTGTTATATATGATCACCATTTCTTAGAAAGGAAATAGCCCCACAGAAGAAAAAAACATAACTTGTGCTGTGACCCGTTCTGGCCGTATGGGTTCTTGGGTGGGATATCAAATCAATACTCATGCCTCTAGAAGCAATAGCCTTACCATGAATCACTGACTGTCCGGCCCCCGCTGCCATGAAGTCCTCCAGCAACATGGAGGAGAGTGAATCTTCTTGTCAAGCCCCCTCAGGGGCATTGGTGAGGGGGATAATGTGGAGATCAGAGGGGGAGCATGGAGAGATGTGTGAAGACTTACTCTATCTATTTACAGAGACTTCACACAGCACGCCTGGTGGACTGGGGTTATAAACAACTGATAATAACAGCTCTACCTCACTTGATTTGTCCTCTGATGAATCGTTAGCCGACCTCCATACTGTGCAGGTCAATGGGTTGATTCCTGGATTCCTGAATGTAAGTACAACTCGTGGGTGGCCCTACACTAGGAGGCCCTCCACATGGATCCCTCAATAGTAATTTAGTTAGGCACAGGCCCCATATTTGGAAAGTCGTTCACAACATCGTCATCCTCTCCAGCAGGAGCAGCTCCCCTGATGGGTTGGTTTCAGAGCGTCTCTCCCCACCCTGAAGGGTTGGTTTCAGAGCGTCTCTCCCCACCCTGATGGGTTGGTTTCAGAGCGTCTCTCCCCACCCTGATGGGTTGGTTTCAGAGCATCTCTCCCCACCCTGATGGGTTGGTGTCAGAGCGTATCTCCCCACCCTGATGGCTTGGTTTCAGAGCTTCTCTCCCCACCCTGATGGGTTGGTTTCAGAGCGTCTCTCCCCACCCTGATGTTTTGGTTTCAGAGCGTCTCTCCCCACCCTGATGGGTTGGTTTCAGAGCGTCTCTCCCCACCCTGATGGGTTGGTTTCAGAGCATCTCTCCCCACCCTGATGGGCTGGTTTCAGAGCGTCTCTCCCCACCCTGATGGGTTGGTTTCAGAGCGTCTCTACCCACTCGGGGAAGTGCGTCTTTCTTATTGCCTGGAAGACATTGTTGCTCTTTACAAAGCCGCAAACTCCATCTTGAAAGCAATGGGGTGTCCCTAAACATCAGCAATTACAAGATTCAATCATAAACTGCTCAGCCATCTGAAAAATATTACAATAAAATGTCTCAAAAACAAACAATATTCACGGTGAACATTGCTAACTCTGTTGAACATAGTTTTACCACCCTCTTTGAAAACTTTTTATCCCAGCAGCTGCATCCCTTAAAACCTCTCTGGCGCAGGCGTTCCGCTAGCGACCCACCACGACAACATCCAGTGAAATTGCGGAGCACCGAATTCAAAATACAGAAATAGTCATAATAAACATTCATTAAAAAATACAAGTGTTTAAAGATTAACTTCTTGTTAACTTCTTAAAGTATAGAGGGCAGTATTTTCACGGCCGGATGAAAAACGTACCCAAATTAAACTGGTTACTACTCTGGCCCAGAAACTAGAATATGCATATTATTAGTGGATTTGGATAGAAAACACTCTGAAGTTTCTATAACTGTTTGAATGGTGTCTGTGAGTATAACAGAACTCATATGGCAGGAAAAAACCTGAGAAAAATTCAACCAGGAAGTGGGAGATCTGAGAATTGTAGTTCTTCTTTCTAATCCCTATCGAAACTACAGTGTCTGTGGGGTCACGTTGCACTTCCTAAGGCTTCCATTGGCTGTCAAAAGCCTTCAGAAAGTTTTTTCATCCGTCTCCTGTAACCGGGCAGAGAAAAGGAGCTCAGTCAATGAACGGACTGCCTGGGGACAACAGGATTTGTAATGCTCGATCCCGCGAGGGCGCTGTTCCTTCTTTTTCTTCTTGAATGAATACGCTATTGTCCGGTTGGAATATTATCACATTTTTACATAAAAAATACCATAAAGATTGATTTTAAACAACGTTTGACATGCTTCTAAGAACGATAATGGAACATTTTGACTTTTCGTCTCTGGTACTGCGCTCGCGCGTTATGCCATTGGATAGTGCTCTGTAAGCACGAACAAAACGGAGGTATTTGGACATAAATATGGATTATTTCAAACAAAAACAACATTTCTTGTGGAAGTAGCAGTCCTGGGAGTGCATTCTGACGAAGATCAGCAAAGGTAAGAGAATATTTATAATACCAATTCTGAGTTTAGGTGACCCCAGAACTTTGCGGGTGTCTGTATAGCTTGCTTTGATGGCGAGCTACGTACTCAGAATATTGAAAAATGTGCTTTCGCCAAAAAACTTTTTTTTAAATCTGACACAGCGGTTGCATAAAGGAGTACTGTATCTATAATTCTTAAAATAATTGTTATTTATTTTGTCAACGTTTATGATGAGTATTTTTGTAAATTGATGTGGTCATTCACCGGAGGTTTTGGTGGGAATACATTTTCTGAACATCATGCGCCAATGTAAAATGCTGTTTTTGGATATAAATAGGAACTTTATCGAACAAAACATACATGTATTGTGTAACATGATGTCCTCGGAGTGTCATCTGATGAAGATCGTCAAAGGTTAGTGCTTCATTTAGCTGTGTTTTGAGTTTTTGTGACTTATATCCTTGCTTGGAAAATGGCTGTGTGGTTATTTTTGTCTATGTACTCTCCTAACATAATCTAATGTTTTGCTTTCGCTGTAAAGCCTTTTTGAAATTTGACAATGTGGTTACATTAAGTAGAAGTGTATCTTTAAAATGGTGTAAAATAGTCGTATTTTTGAGAAATTGAAATGATGATATTTTTGCTGTTTTGTATTTTGCGCCATGCTATTTCACTGGCTGTTGAATAGTGTGGGACGGTCACGTCCCACCTTGCCCAGAGAAGTTAATCCAGCCGCTTTGTCAGATTTCAAAAAGGCTTTACGGCGAAAGCATACCATGCGATTATCTGAGGACAGCGCCCAGCACACAAAAGAATACAAACATTTTACAACCAAGTAAAGGAATTACAAAAGTCAGAAATAGCGATAAAACCACTTACTTTTGAAGATCTTCATATGGTTGCAGTCACAAGAGTCCCAGCTACACAATAAATGTTCATTTTGTTCAATAAAGTCCCTCTTTATATCCCAAAAACTCTGTTTTGTTGGTGCGTTTTGTTCAGTAATCCACTGGCTCAAAGGCGGTCAAAACATGCAGACGAATACATCCTAATAGTAACAGTAAAGTTTGTTGAAACATGTCAAACGATGTTTATAATTAATCCTCAGGTTGTCAATTGTCTAAATAATTGATAATATTTCAACTGGACAATAGCGTATTCAATAGAAAGGTAAAACAACGAAGGGCGCGCGCAAACCAGCACTGCATGATTCTACAGTCCACTGACAGAAAGGTCTCATTCCTCTTCATTTTTCAGAAAACAAGCCTGAAACAATGTCTAAAGACTGTTGACATCTAGTGGAAGCCATAGGAACTGCAATCTGGGTCCTAGCCCTTTAGATACTCTATAGGCATTCAATTGAAAACTACCCACATAAAAAAAATCCCAATTCCTGGATGGATTTTCCTCAGGTTTTCGCCTGCCATATCAGTTCTGTTATACTCACAGACATTATTTTAACAGTTTTGGAAACTTTTGAGTGTTTTCTATCCAAATCAATTATATGCATATCCTAGCTTCTGGGCCTGAGTAACAGGCAGTTTACTTTGGGCAGGCTTCTCATCCAGACTCTTGAAATACTGGTTTTAAGACTGATTTGGTCATCTGGAGCAAATTAAAAAGTGAGATTAAGTACATATTCATATGGAGCACAAAAAAAGGTCATCACCTAGTCTACAAACGGATTTTAAAGTGCCTTTGTTACTGCAATAATTCAGAAGCATGACACACTCATTGTATAGATTTTAGAACATAGAGTGCCTTCAGAAAGTATTCATGCCTCTTGACTTATTTCACATTTTGTTGTCTTACAGCCTGAATTTCTCACCCATCTACATACAATACCCCATAATGACAAAGTTAAAACATGTTTTTAGATTCAATACATGCTAGAATCACTTTTGGCAGCGATTACAGCTGTGAGTCTTTCTAGGTAAGTCTCTAAGAGCTTTGCACACCTGGATTGTATTCTTTTAAAAGAATGTTAGTTGTTGAAAAACAAATTTGGTTGTTGATCATTGTTAGACCTTTTTAAACCTTGCCATAGATTTTCAACCCAATTTAAGTAAAAACTGTAACTAGGCCACTCAGGAACCTTCAAAGTTGTCTTAGTATGCAACGCCAGTGTATATTTGGCCTTGTATTTTAGGTTATTGTCCTGCTGTAAGGTAAATTAATCTCCCAGTGTCTGTTGGAAAGCAGACTGAACCAGTTTTTCCCTCAAGGATTTTCCTGTGCTTAGCTCTATTCAGTTTATTTATATCTTAAATATCACTCTAGTTCTTGCTGATTGCAAGCATACCCATAGCATGATGCAGCCACCACCATGCTTGAAAATATGAAGAGTGGTACTCAGTGATGTGTTGTGTTGGAATTGCCCCAAACATCACGGTTTGTATTCAGGACATAAAGTTAATGACTTTGCTGCAGTTTTACTTAAGTGCCATATTGCAAAAAAAGGATGCATGTTTTGGAATATTTGTATTCTGTACAGGCTTCCTTCTTTTCACTCTGTCATTTAGGTTAGTATTGTGGAGTAACTACAATGTTGTTGATTCAAGATCAGTTTTCTCCCACAGCCGTTAAACTTTGTAACTGTTTTAAAGTCACCATTGGCATCTTGGTAAAATCCCTGACCAGTTTCCTCCTCTCCGGCAACTGAGTTAGGAAGGACGCCTTTTTCTTTGTAGTGACTGGGTGTATTAATAAACCATCCAAAGTGTATTTAATAACTTCACCATGCTCAAAGGGATATTCAATGTCTGCTTTTATTTTTTATCCATCTACCAATAGATGCCCTTCTTTGCGAGGCATTGGAAAACCTCCCTGGTCTTTGTGGTTGAATCAGTGTTTGAAATTCACTGCTCGACTGAGGGAGCTTACAGATAATTGTATGTGTGGGGTACAGAGAAGAGGTAGCCATTCAAAAATCATGTTAAACTCTATTATTGCACACAGAGTGAGTCCATGCAACTTATGTGACTTGTTAAGCAAATGTTTACTCCTGAACTTATTTAGGCTTGCCATAAAAAAAGTGGTTGAGTACTTATTGACTCAAGACATTTCAGCTTTTAAAATTTGAATTCCTTTGTTCAAAATAATTTTTAAACAGAATTCCACTTTGACGTTATGGGGTATTGTGTGTAGACCAGTGTAACGCTCCCCAGCAAAACATTTTTTAATAATGTCGCTCAAACAGAAGGGGGAACTAACAAAGAGTCACTGACAACAACCAAACGAAACAGGTGGAGTTTTAGGAGGGATTCTGAAAGACACTCATGAGGTTTCCACTGAAAGTTGACTAGCAACAACAACTGGAACCTAAAAAAACACCCACAATGAGCACCCACCAAATTTGCCCAAGAAGAGGCAAACAAAATTAAAAACCACACATAACTGAAAGACAGGAAGCAAACCAAAAAGTTAAGCAAAACGAAAACATGGAAAATCAGACAAAGGCAACCAGCACAGGTGTAACACATACTGACTAAGGAGGTGACATCAATTGGAGCGCCCTATTTACTAACTTGCTATACGTGCTAAAAGTCCAACCTGAAAACACAAATGGAAAAGACAAAACCTGTAACAGCCAGTGGCATAAAATCTAAATTAATCTAAATTCAGGCTGTAACACCACAAAATGTGGAAAAAGTCAAGGGGTGTGAATACTTTCTGAATGCACTGTAGATATGCCATGTGTTCTATATAAATGTTTTAGAATAACAATGGGCTAGTTTTATTAAATGTTCTTTCTCTTTGTTCTGTCTTATGCTATTGAGAAAGTAAACCCAGCATGTGGAATTTATTTTCTATCTACCCCAGACTATTTTTAACTTTGTCACCACAATAAGTCATTCATGTAGACAGATTTGGAAGTACACATCAATCTCTGTTGTGCTTACTGTGAGCCAGTAGCATGTCTAATCAATAACTGTACCCTACTACCCACTGTTCATGGATCTGCGGTGACAGAAAAGTACTGGCGCTCTATTGAAATGGCTATGTTCCCTTAGTTCCCTTCACTTTGTCCTGACTTGGTTTTTTACTGTTCTGTCAGCTGTTACTGCACCTCAGGGCCGTTCTGTCTCATTAGTTTATCTATTGTACCTTTTGCTTACTCTCAGAGCGACTCGTCACACTGATGCAGTGACAGTGGCATCACAAACAACACAAACCCCTTCCTGCTTTCCACATGACTGGACAATATATTCTGCTGCACAGCATCTACAGTTCATTCAGCTGGTATTCTAGGTATGCACACATGTTGTTATGGGTAAAATTGCCTTACAAAAGATACCCAATTTCAAACCAGGCAGACAATGTACATAGAATGTGCATTGTGCCAAAATGGCACTCTCCTATCTGTAGTGCAAATCTAAAATGTGTAGAGGACCAAGTGAAGACGTGAGATAAAAGGACAGGTCTATCTAATATTTACTACCTGTCTATGGTTTACCTGCTCTAGCCTACCCCATCAGTGAGGAAAAAAACATTACAGCCTTAGAAGTGTGTAACTATCATCTTTCTGCCTTTTTATCCTTTGAGCGATCCTTGGAGGAAAGGGACTGTCCATCAAACTCTGGGTAAATTCCATACCTCAGGGGGATAATACCTTTTTACACTCATCTGGAGATTCAGAGGAGCTTGGAGAGTCTTTGGTATGACTACGGTGTTCAAAATGAAACAACTAGACTTGCTGAAGTTCTACTACCGTCCTAAAACACAAACATAACTTTTATGAATATGGGTGTGTATCTTGTCATTCACCGTGTGGATGAAGTTGTTTAGGAGGTGAGAGTGTAAGTAGCACTTTGCACAGAGAGAAATCACGCCTGCAATGGTCAATGCTAGGATCAATTTGACTCAACCAGAGATAGAACTGCATGGATTTCTCTCTATTCATTCAGCATCGGTGGAAATATAAAATGGAGCCTTGGGACTCCATTTTAGCACTATTGCATGACTTATTAGCAGTGAGGATGTAAATTAGAGACATAGCTGAATACATTATCTGTTTTATCTTGTGCATTGGCATTTCACACCTAAATGGAGAGCACAAGAGTGAGGGGGAGAGATAGGAGTTGGGGTGAGGAGGGGATGGGGGTGTGGTGAGGGGAAGAGAGTTGCAGTAAATGGTGAGTGATGAGGGGTAGGGAGGCATAGTTCTGTAGATTCAAGTGATGGTCCAGAGCATTTGTATAATTTCAGCAAGTCATTTAGAGTGTAGTGTTCAGAAGCCTAAACGAGTACACAAAAATTGTGAACAATTGTGTACTATGTAATCCATTTCGTATGATATTGTATGTTATGTCCTGCAAAACTATTAAATAAAGTATAATATTTTTTTGCAATTCGTATAATATAGATATAGGATTTGAATTTGATCACACTGCAGGAAATGTAACACTTGTTGTGTATTTTAAGTTAAGAAATGCTTCTGAAGTTTGTAATTTCAGACTTAATTTTCCCTTATGAAAAATGTATCAACCTCCATTAATTATAATACACATAATAATTCACATTTTCTGGCTCAAATTTAGATCCTATGTTACAAATTCCAATTTGTACAATGTTACGAATTTGTAAGTGCTTAAAATCCCAGACTGCATCTTTAATCTCGTTGAGGGCTTTTACACGGATTGCTAATAAGAGAGCTGTTCATCAATCAGCTCTGTAAAATCAACAGCTTTCTGTCAAACAACCATGATACCTATCTCCTCTTCTATCAGTTCTCTCCTTCTATTTCCCTTATTTTTCTTGCCTTTTGAGTTTTAACTTGAGGTGGATAGTCAGATACCCTTTTCATGGAAAATATATGAGGCCCTACATCAAGGGATAAAATATAAATCTATTCCAGTTTACCTCTTAAGCCTTGCACTGCCCTGTTTACCTCCTTGGCCTGTGGTACCTTTCAGAATAACTTCAGATATGTGGTGTAATGAATTACAAACAGAGCAAAGAAGAAAACAGGAGACCATCCAAGACGATAGAAAACGGTTGAATTACAACCCGTGTTGGCAGTCACACAAAAATGTCTAATAGCAACATTAGGCTACAAATCAGAGGTAAAGTTCTTTGTTTTGTCTGCCGGAGTCAAATCTAATACACCTGGACGTCTAGCTCTTGTCTTGGCCGAAGCCTCCTCACTGATTCATGGCCGCCCTGAGACATCTAGTGAAATGTGTGCTCTCGTAGAGGAAGAATAGATCTTCCTCTCAGTGAAATGACCTGCTATATCACCCTTTGATCAGGATGAGCCGATCTGGAATGGCCAAAAAGGTATCAGGGCCAGCGCTCAACCAGGGGTGGAAGCAATGAGGGAGCTTCTGATGCTTCTGATGTCATTATCTCCCCTGATATATCATATTATATACCAGGTACATTGCATATTCAAGAATGCCAGTCCAACTCTAATGATAGGAGTATCTAAACGTGTGGCTCAAGATAGGGTCAACAAGTACAACATGGCTCAAAAGGCAAAACAATGGAACATTGAGAAGTTTTTAGAAGAAGCTAAGAGCAAGGTACCATTCCAAAGTGTGTTGGCTGATAGATGTCAATTTTTAAGAGCTGTTGAGCAAAATAAATATAGAAATAAATCAGGCTAAAAGCTCTCAGTGAGATTGTGATGGCTTGTTAGCCTGCCACACTGACACGTTTAGGAGGCCAGAGTGGAGCTGTCGAGGTAAATTTGTCTGTTCAGAATGCGTATTTGGTCACTCTCAATCTCACACACTAATCAGGAATGTTGAGATCAAATCAAATCAAATGTTATTGGTCACATACACGTAATTAGCAGATATTAAATTCGGTGTAGTGAAATGCTTGTGCTTCTAGCTCCGACAGTGCAGTAATATCTAACAAGTAATTTCTAACAAATTACCCAACATATACCCAACGTGTGTGTGTGTGTGTGTGTGTGTAGGGCTAATGCTGGATGTCCTTTCTAGCCAGGGGTGTTGCTAATGTGCCCCAGGCCTATCCATATTAATGGACCAGCCTGGTGCATGCCTGATGGTTTATCTGCATCGGTTGCCAATCAAACTGACAAGAGAGAGCAAGTTTGACCTTCGAAAGACACCAGGGAGCCTTTGGTTTGGTGTCGGAATGTTTTACCATAATCCGTTGACCAATCCTAAAATCAATGATTTATTCTAAGGTAGTTATTATTAGGAATGCTCAGCTCCTCAGCAAGAAGACAGTTGTAGTTTATATTTATACAAACAAATCAAAGAACGTTTCAGTGTAATTCCACCAGCAATTTGAAATAGGACATTTTGACAAGTGTTTGAACCACAGTCGCAGTTTTCACTACAGTTCTCTCTCTTTCCTTTGATAGAAATTACCAGCTCTGTGACAGGAGATGTAAAACAAATGTAGATTCTGTAAGAGTCTGGATGTTCAGGGAACATTTCATAATCCACATACAGTGAGGGAAAAAAGTATTTGATCCCCTGCTGATTTTGTACGTTTGCCCACTGATAAAGAAATTATCAGTCTATCATTTTAATGGTAGGTTTATTTGAACAGTGAGAGACAAAATAACAACAACAAAAAATCCAGAAAAACGCATGTCAAAAATGTTATAAATTGATTTGCATTTTAATGAGGGAAATAAGTATTTGACCCCCTCTCAATCAGAAAGATTTCTGGCTCCCAGGTGTCTTTTATACAGGTAACGAGCTGAGATTAGGAGCACACTGTTAAAGGGAGTGCTCCTAATCTCAGCTTGTTACCTGTATAAAAGACACCTGTCCACAGAAGCAATCAATCAATCAGATTCCAAACTCTCCACCATGGCCAAGACCAAAGAACTCTCCAAGGATGTCAGGGACAAGATTGTAGACCTACACAAGGCTGGAATGGGCTACAAGACCATCGCCAAGCAGCTTGGTGAGAAGGTGACAACAGTTGGTGCGATTATTCGCAAATGGAACGGTGAGGAATCAGCCCAGAACTACACGGGAGGATCTTGTCAATGATCACAAGGCAGCTGGGACCATAGTCACCAAGAAAACAATTGGTAACACACTACGCCATGAAGGACTGAAATCCTGCAGCGCCCGCAAGGTCCCTCTGCTCAAGAAAGCACATATACATGCCCATCTGAAGTTTGCCAATGAATATCTGAATGATTCAGAGGACAACTGGGTGAAAGTGTTGTGGTCAGATGAGACCAAAATGGAGCTCTTTGGCATCAACTCAACTCGCTGTGTTTGAAGGAGGAGGAATGCTGCCTATGACCCCAAGATTACCATCCCCAGCATCAAACATGGAGGTGGAAACATTATGCTTTGGGGGTGCTTTTCTGCTAAGGGGACAGGACAACTTCACCGCATCAAATGGACGATGAACAGGACCATGTTCCATCAAATCTTGGGTGAGAACCTCCTTCCCTCAGCCAGGGCATTGAAAATGGGTCGTGGATGGGTATTCCAGCATGACAATGACCTAAAACACATGGCCAAGGCGACAAAGGAGTGGCTCAAGAAGAAGCACATTAAGGTCCTGGAGTGGCCTAGCCAGTCTCCAGACCTTAATTCCATAGAAAATCTGTGGAGGGTGCTGAAGGTTTGAGTTGCCAAACGTCAGCCTCGAAACCTTAATGACTTGGAGAAGATCTGAAAAGAGGAGTGGGACAAAATCCCTCCTGAGATGTGTGGAAACCTGGCGGCCAACTACAAGTATCACGCCCTGGCCATAGAGAGGGTTTGATTCTCTATTTTGGTTAGGCCAGGGTGTGACTAGGGTGGGCATTCTATGTCCTTTTTTCTATGTTTTAATATTTATTTGTTTTGGCCTGGTATGGCTCTCAATCAGGGACAGCTGTACATCATTGTCGCTGATTGGGAGCCATACTTAGGTAGCCTGTTTTCCTTTGGGTTTTGTGGGTGGTTAATTTCTGTTTACTGTTGTTACCTGACAGAACTGTTTTGGCTGTCGTTCGTTTCTTGTTTTGTTTAAAGTGTTCCATAAAAAAATAATGATGAGCACTAACCACGCTGCACCTTGGTCTACTCCATTCAACAGCCGTTACAACAAGAAACGTCTGACCTCTGTGATTGCCAACAAGGGTTTTGCCACCAAGTACTAAGTCATGTTTTGCAGAGGGGTCAAATACTTATTTCCCTCATTAAAATGCAAATAATTTTATAACATTTTTGACATGCGTTTTTCTGGATTTTTTTGTTGTTATTCTGTCTCTCACTGTTCAAATAAACCTACCACTAAAATTATAGACTGATCATTTCTTTGTCAGTGGGCAAACGTACAAAATCAGCAGGGGATCAAATACTTTTCCCCTCACTGTAAAGCATAGCTGATAACCATGTCTACTGCAAAATCAAAGTCATCAATATCAAGCTATTTTATTGTACATCGCAAAAATACTTTTTAGAGAAAATTATATGACCTAAGGTCCTCATAGGCATACAGGAAAGACCTTTACCTGTACCTGTAGGGCTCAAGGGTTATAACCAATGATTTACATATACACTAGATGCCTGTAAGGGGTCTCTCTCTTGAAGCCCCAAGCTCCCATTTTGGCACTCTCCCACCATTGAAAAACAAATTTTAGAAGCAATTGAAATGCATTTATTAATGTCTAGATTCATTTTTGCCACATATATACTAATACAGACACCTTAATGCATGCTTTAAATTATATTATGTGAGCTAAACCAACAACAACAACAAAAAGATATACACTATTTTCCTAAAATACAATGTTTTGAGATTACTAATGCAACTGTCCCCACTACAACTGGAAAATACTTAAATACATGTAATTTTGTCATTGAAACAATTAATTTAAATATTGTATTCATTCCTATGGAGCCCTCCTACTGGGGAGTGCCAATATGGCCGGCCGGTTGCTTCAAAGCCTCCGAATGGCCAATACATAGCATCAGCAATCCATGGTTAATATACAGTTGAAGTCGGAAGTTAACATCACTTAGGTTGGAGTCATTAAAACTTGTTTTTCAACCACTCCACAAATTTCTTGTTCACTAACTATAGTTTTGGCAAGTCGGTTAGGACATCTACTTTGTGCATGACACAAGTTATTTTTCCAACAATTGTTTACAGACAGATTATTTCACTTATAACTCACATTATCACAATTCCATTGGGTCACTAAGTTGACTGTGCCTTTAAACAGCTTGGAAAATTCCAGAAAATGATGTCATGGCTTTAGAAGCTTCTGATAGGTGAATTGACATAATTTGAGTCAATTGGAGGTGTACCTGTGGATGTATTTCAAGGCCTACCTTCAAACTCAGTGCTTCTTTGCTTGACATCATGGGAAAATACAAAAGAAATCAGCCAAGACCTCAGCAAAAAATGGTACACCTCCATAGGTCTGGTTCATCCTTGCGAGCAATTTCCAAACCCTTGAAGGTACTATGTTCATCTGTACAAATAATAGTACGCAACACCATGGGACCATGCAGCCGTCATACCGCTCAGGAAAGAGATGCATTCTGTCTCCTAGAGATGAACGTACTTTGGTGCGAAAAGTGCAAATCAGTCCCAGAACAACAGCAAAGGACCTTGTGAAGATGCTGGAGGAATCAGGTACAAAAGTATCTATATCCACAGTAAAACGAGTTCTATATCAACATAACCTGAAAGGCCACTCAGCAAGGAAGAAACCACTGCTCCAAAACCATCATAAAAAAGCCAGACTACCGTTTGCAACTGCACATGGGGACAAAGATCACACTTTTTGGAGAAATGTCCTCTAGTCTGATGAGACAAAAATATAACTGTTTGGCCATAATGACCATCGTTATGTTTGGAGGAAAAAGGGGTACGCTTGCAAGACGAAGAACACCATCCCAACCGGGATTAAATGCCAACTAGGATTAAATGTCAGGAATTGTGAAAAACTAAGTTTAAACATATTTGGTTAAGGTCTATGTAAACTTCCGACTTCAACTGTACATCATTGTTTGCAGTGTACTGTACTGTAACATCAGTCAATTTTGTGCTGGAGGACAATGTATGGATTTTTATAATTATTCATTACTATTGACTCAGGAGACTTGCTTGGCCTTATTGATCTGTCTCCTCAAGGTGCCTGCGTGTGCCTGGCTAGTCAACATGTGTCAGTAACATCAGTTTGTGATCTGATTGGTGTCACATGGCATTTGAGATGTCTCATCGTGTCACTTACTGATTGAGTGCTGCTGGTCTGTTAAATCCTTTCGTTGAGTCAAATCACTAATAATCCAATTACTGTCATTTTAACACTTGAGTCAATTAATTCTCAGTCACATGAGACAAATTGAATGACATCCACAATACACAATAACGGCAATTTGTAATGACACGTGGGAAAATGTTCTGGTACATTTCTGGATCAAAAAGCAAACCTTGCCAAACACTCAGAAAGCACTCAACATGTTGTAGGGCACTGTCACACTCGTTATTTTTTTTTATGCGCACACACACACACACACACACACACACACACACACACACACACACACACACACACACACACACACACACACACACACACACACATACACACATACACACATACACACACACACACACACACACACACACACACACACTGTATTTGAAATTCTATCCAGGACCTGGCTGCCAAAGGTGAGGAAATTAAATTGACAAGACATCAAAGGCATGCCTGTCAAACAACAAGGAAATCAATAATGGAAATGACAATACAATTGTATTGTAGTTGGGAATAGAACAGAGAACAGGGAAAGCAATTAAACATAATTTTCCAAGGAAGAAGAGAACAAAGAACATTT